>NW_027417343.1:0-36975 GCF_009905375.1 Apium graveolens
ACCCGTCGTCCCGAAAATAGAAACAACGGGCTTTTCTTTGTAATTAAAAAACAGTTGTCCTGGTTGTCGTATAATAACAGTTATAACTGATTTTACACACTATTATCTAAGTTACATGCTTTGATATATTGACACAATAGTTGTTTGAGGCTCTATTGTTTAGAACGCTTTACAATAATGGTGTCCACATGTTGTGTGTATATAAATTCATTTTCATCATAAGACGATGGTGTTTGGCAAAAACGTTGTGCAAGTTAGACAATAGTTTGTAGAAACCAATGTTTTACTGAATATCAGACAACAAAATTTAAATACCATTATCTAATGCAAACTTCATAGATAATGGTTATTGCTACCGTGAGATAATGTGTTTCATACAACAGTTTAGGATATGGTTGTTTGAATTTGACGTTTAGAAGACGGTTTAGGATATTGTCATAATAAACTGTTGTCTGTTTAATGAAGATAGAAAAAAAATTGACTTGTATATGTCACATCCCAGTTACACAAACCAAACACCAACATACCACCCAAATCCAATCCATAGATTAACCAACCAACAGCAAACTAGAAATGGTCAAAGCGAAATTGTAAACCAATTCTAACAGAGTAGCAAACCATATCAATAAATTTAGCAATCAGTACATGAATTGGACAAGAAATTCAAATCAAATTGGAACTCAAACAGAGCTGTTTCGACAAAGACTTCCACAAATAACAATGAATGTTAAAATGAAAATGGGTAGACAGTTCTCGTGGCTTGGCTTTGCTAAGTTGCATGCTGCTTAGCCACAGTTTTGAAGGACTTGTGTTATGACCGACGCCAAGCAAATCTGCATATATAGAAAATATAACATTAACCTTAAGGACTACAAGTTTGATACCACAAATTGTATAATTTTATCATTTGCAATAATAAACATATCTCCGGCCGGCCTCCTGTCTCCAAGCAAGCCATAATATTCCTATGTGTTTGTCCACCGAATGATTATTTTTGCTATGATAAAATCATCATCTATTATAACCAAACAAAATCAAAGTCAACTAGATGATGATCTTACCACGGCAAAAGTAATCTCATCAAGGGGTTGACCAGAAGTACATGTAGATATATAATGTGAGTTTCACCTATCAGAAAAAGACAAGTGAGCAGTAAAAGGATTCAAAGTTGTATAAATAATGCTATATATTACATCATGGAACCTGAATCCATTCTTCTTCCTCTCGCATATAACTAGCATTTTCATCATCATGTTCATCAACATTTGGGAACAGGGGCGTTTGTAGCTCATTCTCAAGTTCTATTTCTACAGAGCCATCATTTCCCTCATCAAAGTGGTCATAAATTTCTTTTCTGGTAGCTTTAACACCACAGACCAGAATTTCTCAAGAGGATCATCAATGTAGCAAACTTGCTTAACATGTTTTCCTAGCACGAAAGGATCATTTACAAATCTTAATTTGTTCAAATTAACCAATATAAATCCCAAGTCATCGACCTTTACCCCTTTGTTAATATCTACCCAATTACAACGAAATATAGGAACCCTGAATTTATTATAGTCTAACTCCCATATACTTGTTATAACTCCGTAATAGGTCTGTGCAGTATGTTCAACAGTGTTATCTTTTTCAACAAGCATCAATGTATCAGCAACAACAGAAACACCACTACACTGGACTTGTCAATTATCATCGCGATCCTTGGTACTATAACTAACACCGTTGATTCTATAACCGCTGAATGTAAGAACATTCTTGTTAGGCCCTTCTGCAATCCACCTTATCTCATCAGTTATGCCATTATGATCATGGAGCAATTCTGTTTCAATCTGTCCAAAAACATATTATTTATACTAGTTAATATATAATTATAATATTATAATAGGGAGTTTGAGTGTATACTTATAATTAAGCTACTTTTAAAGTAAATGAAATGAGTTACTCTAATATTAAAGATATATTTTACACCCTCCTATACCGATAAATCCTTAAGCAAGGACTATATAAATATGCAGATCATACATGTACTTGGATTTAGGTTTTTTTGACTCATGCTCAAAAATCATGTGGAAGTCCAGCGCAATTAGTAATTAAAAAGAGGGCTGTGTTTTAAATTGTTATTGGAATTTTTTGAGCTCCTATATTAGTTGTCACTTACATTTTAATTAGGATGACATAAAAGTAGTAATAAAAAGACTAATAGAAATCTTACCTTTTTCTTGAACCATTCGGGGAATTGATCATTTTGCTTGTTTTTTAGCCATACTTGGTCATTTTCATGCTGCGGGTATCTTTCCATCAAAGATGCCATATGTTCACTACAAGTAAAAAAAATTGCTTTAATAGTGAATCATGAAAAGGCTGAAAATAAATGAATAACAAAATACACACACACACGTTAGTAACTTACTCAAAATATGGCCTGATGTCATTGCTATTTTGCAGAAAACATATGTGTGCAAGCTGCAAGTCCTCGTTGCTCGGCTTTATGATTGTCACACCGGATAGAGGTCTGGTTATTCCATTTTGCTCATCCCTACCCTTTTTTGGCAAACCTATGGTAGCTTCTTCAAAATTGACCAAACATTCAACGGCCTCCTCGGCAACATATGCCTCTGCAATACAGCCTTCGGGATGAGCAGGGTTGCGTACATATCCCTTAAACGCCTTCATATATCTCTCGAAAGGATACATCCAACGAAGAAAGATTGGCCCGCAAAGCTTAACCTCTCTCACAAGATGAATTGAGAGATGGATCATCACATCGAAAAACGAAGGGGGAAAGTGTTTTTCTAGCTGGCATAATGTTTCCACCAACTGAGATTGCATATTTTCCAATTTATCTACATCGATGACTTTACTGCAAATTGCTTTGAAAAATAGGAAAAACCTTATTATTGTGCACCTGACTTGCTTTTGTAGTACTGACCGAATCGAAATTGGAAGCAAATGATGCAATATTGTGTGGCAATCATGAGATTTCATTCCAACAAGCCAAAGTTTTTCCATAATAACAAGATTCTTGATATTTGAATAAAATCAATCCGGTAACTTTATAAGAAGAAAGGATGAGCCAACTACCTTCTTTTCCGCATTTGATAAGTTCCATGAAGCCAAAGGTACCTTCTCTTTCTTTTCGGGAGTTTTTGGCCTCAGCTCCGTTCTTATTCCTATGTCAGCCATATCAAGACGGACAGACTCCCTATCTTTTGTCTTTCCAGGAATATTTAGCAAAGTTCCGAGCAAAGATTCACATATATTTTTCTCGATATGCATCACATCGAGAACATGCCTCACCGGATCTTCTATAACTGGTTGCAAGAACACGTCGATAAGTGGTTGCAAGAACATGTCGATATCATTTCCAGGCTCAGTCGGTTCTGATATTAACAAGCAAAGCATAATGTACTTACTTTTCATATAGAGCCAATGTGGAAGGTTGTAAACCGATAACAAAACAGGCCAACTTGAATATTCAGTACGGTTGCCATGAAAAGGATTGAAACTATCGGAGGATAAAGCCAACCGAAGGTTCCTACTCTCTGATGCAAAATCAGGCCACTCTTGATCGACATTTTTCCATGTTTGCGAGTCAGTCGGATGCCTCAGTTTACCATCATGTTCTCGCTCCGTCTCGTGCCAGGTCATGTTATTTGCAATCTGAGGTGTGTTGAACAAATTTCTTATTCTTGGTATCAACAGAAAATACCATAAAACCTTTGCAGGGACTCCTTCCTGTTTTTCTCCTTTCTTATTCAGTTTCCATCTAGAGGCCTTATATATACGACAAGTTGTTTCATCTTCATCTATCTGCCCACGATATAAGAGACAATTATTTGGGCATGCGTGTATCTTCTCATACCTCATTCCTAATGCACATAAGGTTTTCTTTGCTTCAATGAAAGAAGAAGGGATATTGTTGCCATCCGGAAGCAAAGACCCAATTAATAAAAGAACATCAGAAAAACATGAATCAGACATACCATGCTTCACCTTCAAGTTGAATAACTTAACCAAAGCTTTCATCTTACTATAATTCTCACAACCTGGATAAAGAGGTTCATGCTCAGCTTCCACGTGATTGATGAAATCTGAAGAATCTGAAGAGAAATCATCATCATCTTCGTCAGCTTCACCCATTCCTGTGTACGCTTGGTTAACAGAACCAGAGGAGTCACTTTCCTCCTGTGGAGGACTTTCTACCGGATTTATCTCCCCGTGCCATATCTAGTGTGTATAAGTTTCATCAATGCCATATTGGAAAAGATGATTTTAAACAATCTGAGCTTTCCAAGATTTGTTGTGTGCGCACTTTAAGCAGGGACAACTTATTTTGTCTTCGTTATACCCGTTCTCAAATGCAAACATCAGTAAATCGTCCACTCCTTTTTTAAACTCTTTTGTTCTTCTATCAGCTTTTAACCATGATCTATCCATCTTTTGACTTGAACAAACTGAAAAAGAGAAATGGCATAATGATATGGTCAAAACGACACAACTACAAAATGACACAACTATAAAAATGACATGGTCAAATAAGATGAATCCTTTTATTGGAGTCATGGTCAAAATGACACAACTACAAAAACTGCAGCTACACTATCATAACAGAGCAATGATATGGTCAAACCTGTAACTCCAAAAACAGAGCAGAGATGTACATTGAGCAATGATAAGCAAAAACATCTAACACAAACATAACATTGAGCTAGAAAAACATAACATAACTACAAAAACTAACAACTATATTAAACTTGAGTTGAGTAGAGAACATTGAGCTACAAAAACATAACATAACTACAAAAACTGCAACTATAAAAACACAAATTAAATTACATCTAAATGAGTTGAGCTACAAATTAAACACAAATTAAACTAAAAATTAAACACAAACAAAACTAAAAATTAAACAGAAATTAAACTACAGATTAGTTGACCTAGATTAGTTGAGCTACAAATTAAAAAGAAATTAAACTATAGATGAGTTGAGCTAGATGAGTTGAGCTACAATTTAAACACATATCCAAAGCACACATAAATTCAAGTAAAATGTAGTCCCCAAATTACTAAACAGAGGAGCTCACATAGAAAATCAAAGGCTTAAACACCAGAAACACTAGAAACAAAGGAGGTTGAGTAGGTGGAATTACCTATAACGGAAGTGAGTAAAAGGAGGGAGCCACCTCCGTGATGAAGTAGAGAGTAAGAGAGTAAGGGAGTCGATGAGATGATAAGCGAGGAACGACCTATTTTCACTATGCAGTTGTTCAGACATAATTAAAGCTCAATGACTGTGATATTATCTTAAATTTTGAGTACCCGTTTGTGTGATTTTCGGGTAAAAGATCGGATTAATTCATCAAGTCGATGAATCTCTAACTCGGTTTAGGATTTTAGAAATTTCGGGTTGTGTGATTTCCGGGGAAAAAAACCGAAGTATTGCATCATGTCGGTGAATCACTAACTCAATTTAGGATTTGCGAGATTTCGGGTTGTGTGATATACGGGAAAAAACCGAAGTACCGCATCATGTCGATGAATCTCTAACTCGGTTTAGGATTTGCGAGATTTCGGGTTGTGTGATATACGGGAAAAAAACCGAAGTACTGCATCATGTCGTTGAATCACTAACTCGGTTTAGGATTTGCGAGATTTTGAGTTGTGTGATATACAGGAAAAAACCGAAGTACTGCATCATGTCGATGAATCTCTAACTCGGTTTAGGATTTGCGAGATTTCGGGTTGTGTGATATACGGGAAAAAAACCGAAGTACTACATCATGTCAATAAATCACTAACTCGGTTTAGGATTTGCGAGATTTCGGGTTGTGTGATATACGGGAGAAAAACCGAAGTACTGCATCATGTCGATGAATCTCTAACTCGGTTTAGGATTTGCGAGATTTCGGGTTGTGTGATATACGGGAAAAAAACCGAAGTACTGCATCATGTCGATGAATTACTAACTTGGTTTTCCATATTAAAAAGATTACGGGTTGTGAGATATACGGGTAAAAAACCGAATTACTGCATCATGTCGATGAATTACTAACTCGGTTTAGGATTTGCGAGATTTCGGTTTGTGTGATATACTTATCTGGGTTATTTAGGGTACATTATATTCATAATCTGATCTTATTAATATGATATACTTATTCGTATAAATTTATCGAAATTGTAGGATAAAATTAATTAATTGAACATATAATGTATAAGATCATATTTTTAACAATACACTCATCCGTATAAAATTATCAAAATTGTTGGATCAAAATATTATTAACAAATATTAATAGAACCGTTGTTACAAAGGCCGTCTAATTACACATATTTAGACAAAACTGTTGTACCTAAATCTAACATGGTTGTTTCTTAAAAATTATTTTCACTTATTTTACTTTTAATAACAAAAACAATATTATACGAAACTGCATTGGCCGTTAGATGAAAGCCAGCTTGCAATCTCATCCGTTGGTTTGATTTTTCGTTTTCCCCCCAAATCGTTTTTTTCTCCCCCCGTTTTTCCCGGTGTTGTAAAGTAACATTTCAGCTCATTTCAGCTCATTTCATCTCCTCGCAACCCACGATCATTCAACCCCAGCTTAGCGACGATTTCAACGATTATACCCACGATCACTCCATCTCCAGCTTAGTAAGGTATATGCTCAACCCTAGAGCAAAGATTTCATAGATTTTTGGGGATTTTTTCTTGGGGATTTTCGATTTCATAGCTTCTTATTTTGGGGTTTTTCTTGGGGTTTTTCGATTTCATAGATTTGGGGGTTTTGTGTATATGGATTTGGGTGGTTTTTTGATTATATGTATTTGAGGTTTTCATTCGATTACAAAATTTGGGATTTTGTGTATAAAATTTTGCATGCAACAGCTCAATCAATTAAGGGTGTGTTTATTCCTTTTTATGCTATTTGTATACCTTTTTATATGGTTGTTGACTTGTTTGTTGAGGTGTTTACTGATGATTCTTGTTTGGGTGGTTGATGATTCTTTTTTATGTATTTCGGGTTTTTATGCTGTTTATATTCCTTTTTATTCCCTTTTACTGATGATTTGAGGATGTTCTGGTTGGATGATTTGATGATTTGGGTGGTCGATGATTTGATGATTGGTTGCCTTGTTTGTTGAGATGTTATATTCCTTTTTATGCTTGGTTTCGTTTTTTTTTCTAATTTTGATTTTAGAAATTGAAGTTTGATAAATCGGATATGGTTAATTTGCTCATATTTGCTGTACCTGGGTTTGATAAATTGAAGTTACCTGGGTTTTATATGAGTTGTAAAATTTGAGCAAATGAGACTTTTATATGTTAGCAAATGATCTAATTAATATGTATCTAATTCATATGTTATCTGATCTAATTCATGGTTTAATATATGTTTTTTCTGACAAAATATCAAGCATATATGTTGTCTGAATTGGAATAATTTTACGTGAATCTTGACTTATGTATGATATTGGTTGTCTGAATTGGAATAATTTACTGAAGATATATGGTAGTTTATGTTCTAAAACAAATAATTATTAACTAAATGAAAATTGGAGACGTCTATAAGTCTTATTGGTATGCTAGTTTATATGTTAGTTTATATGTTAGCATATTTGACTATATGCTAGTTTATTTGTTAGCATATTTGACTATATCCTAGTTTATATGTTTTATGTTTGTTATGTTTTATATGTTTGTTTTTCTGTGGCATATAGATTATGGCTACACCTAAAAAGACAATCGATTCAAAGAAGTCAGAGTTAAAGACGAGAAAGTCACCAAGGATAGAGAAGAAGAGTAAGGAGTTTAAAAGGAACAACCGATCTTTATCCCATCAGAGTACGATGAATGTGATCAGGGCTTTAAGGAAGACAAGATCTTGTAACAACCAGACACCCACTGAGACCCCCACCCCATCCACTTCATCCCCAAAATCCGTAAAGAAGAAGGCTATATCTGAAACCTTGCAGAAAGAAATTTCGAAAAAAAGGAAGTGAGCGAAGCCTGTTACCACCACAAATGATAGTCAAGGACCAAAACTGCTTAAGTGAGGCTGTGTAACCATGCATCGAATTATAAGATGGAAGATCATGGGAAACAAACTTACAATAACTTTTAATGGTAAAGGAGAGCCGTTTGGTCCTGAAGCGGCAGAGATGCAATCCCATATTGGGGTTTTGGCGAGAACCAAACCACTAATATGTCATGATAGTTGTAAATGTGTACCTGATGAAGTAAAGACAAAGATTTGGGACTGTGTGCCGGTAAAACAAATTAAAAATATTATGTTGATTTGCATCTTTCATTATATATTCATTTTTGAAATTGTTTTTTTTAACTTGCTCATTTTTTAAAAACTGCTTATGTTGATTTGGTACTGATGTGTATCTGATATATTTTAAATTGCTCCAATATATAGATGGCTTTTGTTTTGCCTCCGTCCGCCAAGAAGTTGGTTTTACGTTCGACGGGTCAAAAATGGAGGGAGTTTAAAAGTCGGTTGACGACACAATACATTCTCCCTTATCGAGATCAACCTGAAATGCTGGCATATCCTCCTGCAGATTTTTCTTTTATAGAAAAAGCACATTAGGATATATTTGTTGCTAATCGCACGTCACCTGAGTTTTTGGTATGTTTCTACTTAGCATTTATGAAGCACTTGATGACTTGTTAAGCATTGGAACAATATATACTTACTAATCATCTTATAACCAAACTTATGCTTTTTATGAAGAAATGTCATGATAAAGCTGTAGGAAAAAGGATGCTAAGTGTATATCCTCATCGCATGTCTCGAAAAGGTTATGCTAACCTCGAGAATGAATGGGTAAGTAATAGTGAAAAAACTTAGTTATTACTCAAGTAATGTGACTAATGCTTATACTATTACTAAGGAGTTGATCTACATATGAATGCAGTATCAATCTCATCCAGATGAAGAGGAAGTTGATCGATCATCAACCTGGGTCCTCGCAAGGAAGGATAAAGATGGAAAATTTTTAAGTGACGTTGTTCAGAAAAAAACAGAGGAAATTGTAAGTAATAAATTTGTGTCTTAATTCAGTTTGTTTACTACCTCATCATTTAATTAGAACCTTTTTTCCCTAAATTGTTAGTAAACTTTGAATTCCATATTATACTCCATGTACAAGTTTGACAGTTACATAATTGGATTAGTCTTTTATATGGAAATAGCACATACTGATGATATGGTACTCGTAATATTATAGGAAAAACTGAAAAAGGAGGTTAAGGAAGGGACACTAAAAGCAGAAGGTGTTGACGATGTTTTGCCCCTGGCGCTTGGTAAGCCTGAGCATGGTGGGAGGGTTCGTGGCCAAGGTGTTCATGTAAAATAGAGCATTTACTTTGATCTCCCTAGGCAAAAGAAAGCCAAGACAATGGATGAAAAGATACAGGAAAGAGTTCAGAGATTCATGGCAGAGGAAACTCCAAAGATTATCAAGGAGAGAGATGCTTTCTAGGCTGCAGAAATGGAGAAGCTCAGGGCAGAGATTTTGAAAAAACCTGTACAACAAGATGGTAGTCCGAAACACACTTCCCAACAAGCAAGTTATCACTCTGATGACGGGGTTGACGGGGATATAGGTGTAAAGAATCCTTATACACCTGAAGCTGCAAAGAAGAAAATTCCGGTTGAAAAAGAGGGGGGTGTTCAAAAGTTTAAGAGGATTGATACTTTGTTTATTGATTTTATGGAGGAACGTGATGATACTCAGAAGGTGTCGGGGAGGATGAAAGTTTTAGGTTTGTTGAGGAGAAGACATGTGAGCAGGTGAAAGTGAATGCTTTAGATAATTCTTTGATGAAATTGGCTGTAGGATCGCTCAGCAACATTGTAGCTTGTGCGAGGATTGATGAAGTAGTCGTTCCTGAGGGTGGAGAGCAGAAAATCCATGGAGTAAGACTTGGTGAAGAGAATGCAAGAGTGTCAATCACCTAAGTCATTCAAGGTGATGCCAAGATTCCCTTCCCCATCGGGAATGAAATTGTGACTGTGGAACAAGCCGTAGGAACTTTTATCCCATTGCCGAGAAGCCTGATAACCTCAGGGAACAGTAACACTTCTAATGTTTTGTCAGTTCCAAAGGTCATAATCTTTTTCTATTAGTATTTTTACTGCATGTAGTATGTATTTCATACTATTTTAACATGGTTGTTTTTTGCAGAAAGGCAAGAAAAAGAAAATGAAGAAGACGTTTAAAGTGGTTGCAGATGTTGAACCAGAGTTTATGCTTGAGATGGGTGAAAATTACCCATCTGGACTTAAGCGTTTGTGGACATGGGCACAAGGTGCCCTAGCTGATGGGAGGACTGTTTCTTTTGACCTATGCAAAGAAGCCTTTGCCTCGACAAAGAAACATGTCATTTACTTATTAGATATTTATGCGGTGTGCTCTGGAGGTGAAATTTCAAGCTCTACCATTTGCCTTTTTATTCAGTAAGTTTCTCCACATATTTAATTATTATTTTGTAGATAATCCCTTATCATACTCTACTCACTAATGCTCATTTTATATGTAGCTTTTTAAATGATCATGTCAGAAAACAGAAGATGAGCAGCATGATAAGGTTTGCAGATCCGAGCACGATTGGTGCCATCGGATGTGGTAATGCAGGCCAGAGGTCACGTGCACTGGCTGCATATTTTAAGAATGCTAAGAAAGGACAGTACTTTCTATTGCCTTACAATGCCATGTAAGTTTTAATAGAATATCCGCGTAGACATTCTAATATAATTTTATGGTTAAACATGATTATATGTCCTGCAGTATATTAGTTGATTTTTTAAGAGCATCATAAGTAAAATTCAAATTTTAAGGTTAAATCTGATAATATTCAGTGAAATTCATAAGTTTAATTACTGAGTTTATAACTGGAAATGTTTGTTTTAATTTTTGGGTTGAATTTTTACAATAGGTTGATATTTAAAATAAGTGAGGATGTGTCACCTTGGATTATATTTGGGTTATTAATGTTGGCAACATGGTGTGCATTAGTACAAGATTTGCTTAAGTACAATATTAATATTAACATGGTGTTCAATTATTGCAATTTGAGTAGCAACCATTGGACTCTGACTGTTGCAAATCCTGAGGCGGAGATTGTCTACTACATGGACCCTCTCAAGCGTCGAATTGTTAATGGGGAATGGGTCGATGTTGTGAACAAGTAAGTTTAATTTATAATTTCTGTGCATGTAGTTTTGAACCATAAAAGACCACATATTTTTCAGTGATTTGATTTTTTTGTTGGTTTTTATGTGGTTGCAGTGCCATTAAAATTTACAAAGAGGATCTGAACAAGGTTATGAAGAAGAAAATATTGTGGGAGAACATGGTTGCAAATAGGATCTTCTTCTTCTTCTTCATCATCTTCTTCATCTTCTTCATCTTCTTCTTCATCTTCTTCTTCTTCTTTTTCTTCTTCTTCTTCTTCTTCTTCTTCTTCTTCTTCTGCTTCTCCTTCTGCTTCTCCTTCTACTTCTCATTCTCCTTCTCCTTCTCCTTCTCTTTCTCCTTCTCCTTCTCATTCTCCTTCTCCTTCTGCTTCTGCTTCTCCTTCTCCTTCTCCTTCTCCTTCTCCTTCTCCTTCTTCACGCCGAATAAATGGTATTTGTCCATATTATACAAAATCAACAAAAAGTGAAAATGAAGTCGATGTATTAGATCTATCTTCCTGAAAAGCGTCCTCTATATCTTTTTGCGCAATGATAGATTCATCAATTAGGCGACTTTGAGATTTGACCACCGTATACATTTTCGCTTTTGGATTCAATACACTAGGAACATAATATACTTGTGAGGCTTGACTAGCTAAAATAAAAATCTCATTTGACTTTAATCATGAAGTCATATCAATTGTAACCACACGATTCTTATCAATTCGCACACTATTATCGACACTATCAAACCATATATATTTCAACAATTATACATGATTGCATCCTTGATAAATAAGTCAAATAATTTCTTGTAGTTAACCATAATAGTGAAGATTATTTCCGTGCATATTTCCTTTAAAAACAATACAAGAACCGGATGCAGATTTTGTTGAAAATTTATATCCATTAACTTGACAAGTCTCAAAAGTCATGACTTTTAATATCGGACCTTCAAGCAAGTCCTTAAAACGAGATCATTCCACCTCATCTTTATCAACCTAATGATAAAAAAACATGTGATGCAATGTAGTAATTATAAGAATTAAAAAAAACATGTAATTAAGGTTGCAAAATAGATAAATACCTTTTGTTTAAACCAAGTTTTAAATCAACTCTTGACAATACGATCTAAATCTTGAGGTGTTGTTTCCGGGCGTTGTCTCATAACACGATCTTGGTACTTTCTAAAATATAAAATCATGCATGTGTCATTATCGAAATTATTACGCATATTGTTTAAAGTAAGATTTTGGTTCCTTAGATAAGGTTGAACTTCAGGAGAGTTTAAAAGAACATATTCTTCCGCTAACTCTCGTCCATCATCATTCATGTATCGAGTTCTTTCTTTTCCAAGAGATTGAATTGGATATTTGAAAACTTTTCGAAATTTTGCACATCAAACAAAACCTCGTTATGACGTACTTTATTATTAATCATATTAGAGGCAAAATAAAGGGAACAAATATTACGAATCTCCTCCTCCATATATCATTCGGTAATTGAACCCTTAACTCTTGCTTTATTACTGACTTTTTGTTTTAATTTCCCTAACAAACGCTCAATCAGATATATCGAATGCCAATAAGCAGGTTCGGCAAGTCTAATTTCTTCGGCTAAATGTACAACCAAGTGTTTTGTCGAATCAAACTAACTTTGAGGAAAAATCATTTCCAACAAAAACTACGCTTTGATAACCGATTTTTCCATTATTTCCAAATCGGTTTTTGTAACCATGGATGAGCATATATCTTGCAAAAAGTTAGAAATTTTCGTGATGGCATCCGCAATAAGCGCCGGTAGAAGTTCACGAATTGCAAGAGGTAATAATTTTTGAAGAAAAATATGACAATCGTGCAATTTGAATCCGTAAAATGTACACTCTTCAACACTGCAACAACATGATATATTTGAGGAATAACCATCTGGAAGTTTTAGAGCACTAATTCATGCACACAAAAGTTTACGTTGTTTTCTAGTAAGGGAATAAGGTGCTTTAGGTGACTTTTCTTTTTCATTGATCCACAAATATGGTAACACCCTAAAATGCTTGCAATCCGCTCTTACTTTTTACGATCTTTTGACTTTGCCGCATCAACAATAGTAAAAAAATGTTTCCAAAAACATTTTTTTCCGTATGCATGATGCCAATTGAATATCGTAAATTATGTGATGACCAATAAGGGAGTTCGTAAAAGATTGGGACAAGAGTCCAATGAAACTCTTCCCCGTATCCCACACTTCTTGCCTTCGAATTAGTCTTTCCGGGTGGTGGAAAAACTGAAGTAACAAGCAACTTCTTAACACCCTCCCCGGATAAATGACCACGAAACAATCTTCTTTCTTCATTATTAAACAAATTACTTTTTTGACAGAGTGGAACATTTGATTCAAGGAATATTCGGTTCGCGCCATAGAAACTATACTTTCCATAATATTTTAATTGAAACCCTTGCACACTTCCAAGACACACTTGACATCCCATTTTTTCCTTTAATCGACAACCCACTTATCATACTCATAGCGGGATAGTCACTAATTGTCCACATAAGAGCCGCACTCATTGTAAAATTTTATGTCAAAGATTGGTCGTATGTTTTCACTCCGGTATTCCACAATATCTTCAATTCATCGATGAGAGGCCTTAGACAAACGTTAATATCTTTTCCAATGCTATTTGGACCCGACATTATATCGGTCATGAACATATAAGGCTTTTTCATACACATCGATGGTGGAAGATTGTAGACAACTATCACCACGGACCACACACTATATGTTTTTTTCTGTAGGGCCAAAAATGTTGAAACCATCGGTCGCAAGACCAAGTCTTATGTTACGAATCTCTTGAGCAAATGATGGATACCAACGGTCAAAATTATTCCACTCTTCTCCATCCACGGGATGTCTTATTTCTCCTAATTTCACATCTCTATTTTTGTACCATCTCATGTTATCGGATGTATGTGCCGATATATATAAGTGTTGTAGTCGAGAATTCATAGGAAAGTGTCTTAAGATTTTTTTTGGTATTTTTTACCATCTTTCCTAGCAACATCCCGATAACGATCTTCGCCACATATATCACACACAACTTTATCCTTGTCATCTCCATAAAATAACATACAATTTTCTCACCTAAATCAATTATTCCATATTCAACCCTCAAATCCTTCATAATTTTCTTCATTACATAATAAGTTTCGGGTAATGTATCCTTTTTTGGTAACACATCCATAAGAAGTTTAGGCAAACTATCAAAAGCTTTATTACTACAATGTGAGTTATTTTTGAATTCCAATAATTTTGTGGTAAAACTTAATCTTGTGTACTTTGTATTACCAGGATAAAGAGGTGCTCCATTTTCAACAATAACCTCGTACAATTTTTTAGCACCATCATTTGGAGCTTCTTCTACATTCATAGTTTCCGTATCCGTAGTGTCATAAAATTCATAATTTTTACCGGAAAAATTATGTAATATCGCATTCAAATCTACCGGTTTTTCTACTCTCGGAGGTTCCCGAACATAACGACGATGATGTGATGTTCGACTACATTTTCTTCCTATCTTTTCACCGTGCGACGTCCACACGGTATAACTCTCAAGCATTCCTTTAGCGAGCAAATGAAATCTAACATCATCAATTTGTAACCAATTCAAATTTGTACAACGTTTACAAGGACACGTCATTGTACCAGTTTCTTCTATTCTATTCTCAAGAGCAAATTTTAAAAATATTTCTACACCAATTCTATATTCCGGAGTCAATGAAATTTTATCACTTTGCAATTGATTACCAATCCAACTACAATCAATGGTTTCTATCTACAAATAATTTAACATGCATTCCATTAAAAATAAAAAATATTCAATAGATACCAATATACATTACACAAACACAAATATAAACACACACACATTGATTACAATAAATGAGAATAACTTTAATTTCTCATAAAAAACATATTTACCATTCAATACATTACCAAAATATATTTAATATATACAACAAATACAAACACACACACACACATTAATTAATTAAAATAAATGAGAAAAACTCACAATTTCTCTATTACTCCTCCATTTCAATTCTCTTCAATTCTCCCTCTTAGTTGTTTTTTATATTTTACCCTAATTTAAAGAAATGAAAGATATAACACAAAAAAATTAAAAGAAAAACAGTTTCGCATCGGTCGGTTTTAATGGCCTCCAACTAGGGTTTTAACCGACCATATCAACGTGGTCGATTTTACTTGTGCCACATCATCAAAACTATGTCGTATTAGTATTTAGCCGTTATAACCGACCACCAACTTGTGTTCGGTTTTAGCTGTGCCATATCATCAAAACTGCGTCGTTTATCCTCTTACATAACCGACCAACCTGGTGTTCGGTTATATTGAAGCCAAATCGTTGTCGGTCGGTTATGTGTGGTCGGTTTTGTCGTGTTTTGTGGAGATCTAAAATTATATTCATTGTTGTTTTTAGTGCCTAAATGGATATTCAATTTATTTACTGATTAAATTAAGAATTAATAAATGACTAGAGTAAAGAATCAAATTATTGAATCATAAAATAATAATTATTTTAGGATTATTTTTTCCCCGTATCATTTGTCATCTAAATTATGTTATGAGAATCTTTGTTTTCTATTCTAACATCCCAATTTAGTTGTTGACGTCAAATTACTTGTTGACTTAAAATATGCACCTACTTACCCTTTTATAGTTGGAAACTCCTAACTTGTAACAGATTTAACACTTTTTTCTTCTCTGGAAGTATTATAAATCTCGAGAAAGTCTGTGCTGATTTGAAGTCAAAGACTAAGTGGCCATCATTTATGCCAAAATACCTACCAAGATTCTAAAGTTTATCACTAGGAAGTAACACAGTGATGTTAGAATCATCAAATCAGACATATTTTTGTTTTTTGCCCTTAAACGTATAATTAACCTACTTAACTATCCTAACATGGTTAACTTGGTTAAGGAGATTAGTTTTATCACCACTGAACCAAGTTTCAAAGTCCGTACAAATACAACTCTTATTTGAACCAAGTTAAAAAAGTGCTACCAGCTCATCATTTCCCATAAATAAAGACAGTACTATAAATCTGCTCTTGTATAGCACTTTTTTTAAACCTTGTATAGCGCTTTTCAGCGCTATGCAACACGCCGTTATGCAGGTGGCAATTACTTGTACATCGCTTATTTTGGCGCTCTGTAAGTGCTCCTCTTGGATAGCATTTTAATAAGTGTAATATAGGTAAGTGTCGTACAAGTACATCTTAGTGGATAACAGTTTTTAAAATGCTATATAAGTTGGAGACCCGAAGTTGTACAAGATTTTTTGAAGTGGTATATAAGGAGCAACGCTTACTTGCATAACGCTTCAAAAATGCTATATAAGCATTGGACACATATACCATCTGCCATCCTGTATAGCACTTTTGAAACTGCTATATTAAGACCTCCTTTTTATAAAAAAAATAATAATTGATATAATTTCACTATTTGTACACATTTGCTGTTTTTTGAAAATCCCTAAAATACAATTCAACTTCGCTAATTACAAAAAATGTTAATTTAAATTCCAATCAATCACACAAACTGAACTTGTAAAATAAAAAGATTTGAAATCAATCATAAACTTTCATAATGATTTAAAAATCTCCCGCAGAGTAACAATTAAATAACAACCAGAAAACATCACTAGATCTAGATCTCAAACAACTGTATTTCGTTATTTACTACAAGCCAGCAAGTAGGATACGATAAAAAAACTACATATTCAAAAGTTTTCCCTTCAGATACCGGTTGTAAAAGAATCCTTCCCAATTATCTCGGAAGCGGAGCATTTTTTTATGAGAATAGCACATGAGTCTGTTAGAACGAGTGAACTACACACAAGAAAATTATAAAAAATCAATAAATGACGTTAAAATATAGTTGGATTCTTTTTAGTATTAGCAATGTTAGGGTCACTTACATTTACACTTATACTCGTTTCACCGGAACGCAACACATCTTCAATAAAACATCCCACGTAATGTCCACAAAAAATACCGTCATTTGGAAGTTGTTTAGGGCACTGTGCATAACAATAATCATATATCACTACCTTATCGTAACAACAATGTTGGACATGCTTCAATTTAATTAATAAAATTTTATAGGGTCCTTGCTTGGCTCGTGTTCTAAAAAATACTCAGTACCTAACGAACTAACAAGTCTATCAAATTCATTAGAAAAAATACACTATGAAAAGAATTAAGCTACTCTATATATATATGTACACAATTTTTATATAATACAGACACATATATACAACTGAAAACTATCTATCTTGTTTAAAAATATTTTTTAAATATTTGGTTAATCATATAAGTAAATTTATATTAGATTTTATAATAAAAAAGAATAAAGCTAATATATATACGTATATAATAGAAGCGTAGCACTAAATATTTATTATATAAACTATTTATATTTTAAATATATTTATCTAGATAAATATTTGAAAAAGCTATAATTGCTATAAGATTAAATTTTCAGAAAACACGTATTAATTTTAAAATACAAATATTAATAGGGAAGTTAAAGTGAACTTTCACCATGATGAATATAAAATACAAATATTAATGGATAGTAAAACCCATATCACAGGGGTTGTAATATTTAAGGGCATCATTAGTTTTTACCTGTATGTTTGTCCATTTAAAAGTGTTATATGTCATCTTTGTATACCGAAAAGAAACCAATGACCTGAATAGAAAATATATTTGACATAAGAAATAAGCATTAACCTTTATAAATATGATCTGTAAGTTATTAACTACATATTTCTACTTACGTTTCTATAAGTCCCTTCAAATTCTTGTATTTTACTATGGTGGTCTTTGGAGCTGGATGCATAAAGTAAATGCTCTTTGTTTTTGTATTTATGGCAACCAAGATCCAATGTTCTCTAAAAATTGTTTATCAGTAATAAGTACATGAAATTAAATAAACTTACATAGTGACACAAAAAATGTAACTTGCGGAATATTATAAGGCACAAAAGGTAAGTGCTCTTTATCAACATATCTCAGCATAAACTTTGCCAAACTGGATAAAGCCTTGGAATTATCCGATAAGTAACACACGACATCAGGTGAAGCAAAAGAAAACTTCGCTGCCATGTTTTCATTTTTGGATAAATAGACCTCACATAAATACCTAAGAAAAAACATGATTAGAAAAAAATAGGTGCAAATAAGAGATCCATGGAATTTGTTTTTGTATTACCTAATGTAGAACGTCAGGATCGAAGCACTTAACCATTACTCATTCAGTACCTCCAAAACATTCTCCTTATTAATATGCTCGGTCCATGGGTCTCCATCCCAAAAAGGTCCCATTTCAATCTCTACATCTGAAACACGATTAAATACAATAGCAAGACGAACCATTTCCACAACTCCGTCATGTCAAACATCTTGTGCGAGAGGATAACCTAATTATTTCAAAGAAACTGCAGCGATAGACTCAACTATTTTCTCCCTCTCTTTATCCTTAACCTTTTCCTGGCCAACCTGTTTAACCCTTTCTCGGTTTTTTTCTTTATTTAAGATTTTTGGAGGTGACTAGAAAAGAGTAACATAAAACTGAATATCAGACAAGATAAGCATGAGGATTAAAACAAATTTAAAGTAAATTTCAACCTCTAGTTTCATTGAGACTAATTTGCGTGGCCATGCAAGAAAATATCCTGGAGCATCTCCAATAAGGTAGGCCTCGTCACAAGCTCGAGGTAATTGAGTATTAACCTCTGATGGTACCGCCACCTCAAACTGCACCCTCACATATCTTTCTTCTAATGGAATACCATGAAGCATTGTATCATCCAGATCATTCCACAAGGTCCCTCGCCCAACATATCTACGACTGGGATCTAGGTACAGAAAGCAAGGATTTTTTTCCCTGTAATTGCAGATATTAACAAAAATTATAGTTAAACTAAATTAGCAGAACCATAAGTACAAAGGTGACCAAGAGCACATTATAATACTCCCCTGTATTATAATACGAAGTCATTGTGCTACCTATATAGTCATACATGCCTGTTTTATATTAATTATAAGGATAACTTTATACCTCAGGAAGGTCTTCACTTGCAACAGCTTCATCAACATTATGATCATCGCAGTGATCACTATAAACATCATCATCCATGTCAAAGTTATCGGTATGGCTGGAACCTCCAGATTGCAAACCGGAATATACCCCTTGCATTTTAACTCCTTGATTTCATTTTTCAAAACAAAAACATCATTTTTCAACTTAGCCAACTCACTCACAGATGTTGCTGCTCGCAACGAGGTCTTAGTTACACCCCATCCTAAACCTCTTACTCGTCCTGAATACTCTAATGGTATTAACCGAGCAAGTAGGTCATCAGTTCCAATATTTGTAAGCTCGTGTTCTTGCAACTGATTTGATATGGCAACCTGATAATATTTGATACAATTTCGAATATATTATTAATTTTTGCAAGTATAATAGAGGTCTATCAATAATTAGTGAAAAGGAGAGATAAAGTATATATTACCACATCCTTAAGAACTTGTTGTGCAACAGGATCATCCACTACACCACTAGAATTTCTCCTAGCATATTCCCATGCATCTAAACGAGTCACAATAGGGTCCTTCGCTCCGGCTTTAATTTTTTCAGCAATCTGAACATTATTTTATTGCATGAACAAAGTAATGACAATCACAGTTGATGCTATACATGAGATAATAATGTTAATTCAAAAGATATTCAAAGAAGGCTTCCAAGTCACAAGAAATAGTATTCCGACCAGGATAATTAGTATACTAAAGATATTTAGTATTCCTAAATATCATGTACTACATAACTTAACATGATTTAAATATATACACTATCTTACTATTTTTAAAATTTATAATGTTTCTTTTTGCAACACACACACACACTGTGTATTTATCCATATAAAGTTGACTAGATCATAGATGACAACAGTTTATTTATCCATTATATGTTCAAAACACATAGCATTACATGATTTCATCTAAAATACTCACGGGAAACTAGATGACAACTGTGTATTTATCCATTATATGTTCAAAACATAGAGCATTATGTATAATTTCATCTAAAATACTACAGAGAAACAATATTTTTTCATAAGAATTCAATTAGGTTAGTGGACAAAAAGAATCTTCATTTTCATAATTAACAATTGGAGAACTAAGGATGAGCGAAGTGATCTTTCATAATTAACAATTGGAGAACAAAGAGACATTATTTGTCAAACCGCGACATAAATCATACTCAACTACACAAAAAACTATGAACCAAATTAGCATTAGGAGTAGAACTTGCTGCTGCACATAGCAACAACTGAATTTACGTGTAAACAACAATATAAGGCCAAAGAATCCATCTTGACAAAGACAGAAGTGACACATAACTAAAGATGAAAGAAAGCAAAAGGCAAGGATATATGTCGATTATTTAAGGCTTAAGCAATGACTTAAACTATATTCTGTACTTAATTTTACAGTAACGTAACATGTGTAAAGGTAATGTTGAAATACCCAAGAAAGAAGACATATTGCACAGTCAAGTTGTCCACATTTCCACTTCTTTGCAGACTACCATTTTAAGTTAAGGCTTATTAAGTTCAAAAATAAATTTATCATTGATAGGAAGCTATAGAAAGGGTCTAGTTTCACTAAATCTGTTCAGGTATGTTGTTCACTAAAAGCAATATGGGGGCTTTTTTTATGTACAGAGAATTAAAGAATGTAAATGCATAAATGAGATCACTTCCTGTATAAGAACATAAACTTATCAGGCATCCCATATATGTTCACGACTCCACGGTTGGGATGGCAATAATTTATTGAACTTGCTTTCAAACTAAACTTACAATTATCTCTCTTATACGCGCGTAGCCAACACATGCCTTCTTGAATCTTGCCTCTATCCCTTCTGCTCGCTCTGCATTTTGTTTACTTTTTTCCTACAATTAGATTGGTATTAAAATATATTACACGATCAAGTATATAGCTGTTAGATCATGTATTGGGCATCAGATTATGTAACTATTTCTATCACCTAGGATTTAAACTTTCATTCATCACAAATCATGATACAAACGTACAAGCCAAGCTTATTATATTGCATAATGACACTACTAATTTGAGAAAATAAAGTAAGTAACCAATTAGTAAAGAATATATTTACCACAAAACCTTCTTTCATTGAGGTTGCCCAAACTCTTTCCAGTAAAGGGCCACCGAGGAAAAGTGTGCATATAAGGGAGGTGGCTCCACAGAGTAGTTACCATTTTTGCCTCTAGCTAATTTTCTCAATCTAGTTCTTAATTATCGATGGAGGGCACATGCACGAGAAATAATTTTTTCCTTATGTTCTTCTTCAACGCCATGAAAAGTTTCCTGCATATTACACATATTCATATGTATCCAGTTCTAAAAAAACGAAGAAACTATAGATCATAAGTATGTAAAGAAATTTACTGGAAAATAATTCAGTATGCAGAATCTAAATGTTACCGTATGAGCAATCAGGATAAAATAAAACAACCAAATAAAATCTAATATGCAACTAAATTTATTATTTTGTACCTTAATTTCATCCCACAATGCTTCTTTCATATTAATTAATTATTTTTTTCTCCAATCCTCACATATTATTGGAAAATTCGTCTTGCATAAGATCCGACAAAATAAGACAGAGTCATAGACTCTCTACCAATCGATTGTCCCAACTCATTCCAGTTCACCTAATAAAATAATGACTTTAACTATCAAACATAAATTTACAATTTGTCATTTACCTTTTGTATAATCCCTTTAGTCCTTGCTTTCTTGACCTTGAGCATGTTTACTATCCCACGCCTCGCACGTTTCTGTTTAACACCAATATCATTTGTGCCATTGGTGCCATTTGTACCTTCAGATCAAGTAGCCATAATCCTAAACAAAAAGCATTTAATAAAATACTAAGAAAACTGGACCAGTACCATAGAGTGATATAACAAAAAATTTAATATTAATTTGACAGATTTTTTTAACTAGTGTAAATATTACCATATATTTAAATAACACACAAAAGGTTATTTTGATAGAAAAATTTATAGTAAATTTTACACACATTTCTTAGCTTTACTTTTCCGCTTGTGTTTTTTAATAGGCTTTTATATTTTGTGTCCATGCACATAAAGAAATTCTGGGTTCACATATTCTCCCTCGTCATGATCAGTCCAAGAATAATAACATTCATCATCGTCATCGTTCATGGCTGTGGAAATATTGGCTCTAACAAAAGGATCATCCATGGCATCGACTTCATCGTCTACACCATCACTAACTTGATAGTTGTTGCTGAGCTTGTTAGATAACACAACAATAGACCACTTCTTATCAATTGGATCAGTAACATAGAAAACCTGTTGGGCTTGTGATGCCATTATGAAAGAATCATCTTTATACCCCACCTTGGTAAGATCAACACGTATGAACCCTGACTCTTCAATATGTACACCACCGACATTGTTAACCCAATTGCAATCAAAAACTGGCACCCTAAAGCAAACATAATCTAACTCCCAAATATTCTTAATTCTTCCAAAATAAGTGGTATCAGCCAAAACTGAATATGTGTCATTACTTGACTGATGTAGTGCCGTTGCTGTAATTGTAACTCCACTATTTTGCATTGTGCTTGTTACATCATGTTCACTTGTGTAAAAGGTATATCCATTTATGAGATAATATTTGTAAGAATACACAAATGAGTCAGGACCTCTTGACAACCATTTAATCCTATCCGATATTGATTCACTATTTTTAAGTAACTCATTGGTGACATGATTCTTGAACCAATCAATGAATGTGCGATTGTGCTCAACTTCAATCCAATTAGCACCTCTCTCTGGATGTTCTAAGGTGATAGTCTTCTTATGCAGATCTACAAAGGGAACAACATCAACCGTGTTGTGTAGAACACAAAGATGCACCCGATGCCATTGTGCATGATCGATCTCTACTTGTTGACCTCCAGTTACACCTTTACCATCAATTCTACCACTGTGGGGATTAACTGGCAAACCAATAACATCAACATTTGGGATAAATTCTGACCAAAACTCTATTGCTTCCTCTATTAGATAGCGTTCTGCTATGCAACCCTCTGGTCGAGACCTATTCATCACATATTCTTTCAAAATTTTCAAATATCGCTCTACTGGGTACATCCATCTCATACGTGCAGGACCACACATCCTAGTCTCATAAATCAGGTGAATAGTCAAGTGAACCATGATATCAAAGAAAGATGGTGGGAAATACATCTCAACCTCACAAAGTGTCTCTACAATTTGTCGTTGTAGATACGATAACCTTCTTGGATCAATGACCTTGCTACTCATTGACTTGAAGAACCAACACAACTTTGTGATCATTACCCTAACCTTTTTCGGCAAGGTGGGTAGTAAGGCAATCGGTAACAAATTCTCCATGATGACATGACAATCATGGAATTTTAATCCCTTTAATTTTAGTTCATTTAAATCCACAAGATTTTTTATGTTTGATGAGTATCCCTCAGGTACCTTCACAGAATGCAGTGTTTGTAATAAGATTTTTTTCTCATTCCTCGACAGAGTATGAGCTACAGGGGGCAAATAAGGTTTTTTTCCTTCAACTTCTACGGGGGCTAGTTCGCTTCTTATTCCTATGTCCATCATGTCCATTCTTGCACTCAAACCATCTTTTGTTTTACCCGGGACACCCAACAAAGTACCAATTAGGCTGTCAAACACATTTTTTTGTACATGCATAAGATCAATAAAATGTCTAACATAAAGGTCCTTCCAATAAGGCAATTCAAAGAAGATTGAACGCTTCTTCCAACCCTTACACTACAATATTTTTAGGCTCCCACAACTGTTTTTCCCGGTCGTATGGTATGTAAAATTTTTGTTGAATATCGAGGAGCTGTGTGATTGATTTTAGACAACAGTGCCATTAACCGTTACTAGAAAGGATTACCACAACCGTTTTAGCTGCTTGTTGGAATGTATTTTTTACAACTTTTTGTTATGAACAACCTTTGTTGAAAGAAGCTACAGGAAATAGTTTGTCCATAATACATAACGGTTTTAAACAGTCAAGCTAGAGTAACAAAAATCAACCGTATATCTTTGTCAAACGACCGTTAATCCAAGGTTGTGTTATTTAAAAGCTTGATTACAACATTTAACTAGAAAAACTGTTATATGAGTTTGTTTTAGACAGCAGTTTGAACTTTTAGTGTTGTAAAACAAGCATAGAAACAATGTTGTTTTTAAAGCTTATACCATTGTCTTTAAACAATGTTGTAGTTAAGTACTGTCTTGAAGCTCTTTTGATAATATTTTCAGTTTAACTCTCTTGTTGTGTAAGTCTGCAGTCAACACTTTTAACCTTTTACCGTTATATGAAGTGCTTGACACAATGGTTAACCTGTTTTTGAAAATTTGATCATCTTAGTCAACTGTTAAGAAAATGTTATATTGTTGTCCCAATTAATCTGGTACAATGGTATTTTTTGTTTGAAAACACAATTATCATATGTTGTGTAAAAGTTTTTATATGAAATTCGCCTTTCGAACAAACCCTAGTAACACTTAAAACAAGATATTCCCACAATCAAAATCAATCCATTCAAAACAAACCAATCCATTCAACCAAAAGAAACACACAGAAACACAAACATAACTTGAAACTGATCGATTTACCAATCCATTCAAAACAAACCAAATACAAGTTATAGCGTATCCATCCTTGAAATCAACCAAAATAAATTTGCTAACCAATGTACGGAAACCTAAATCCCCAAAATAGATTTAAAACCAATCTACAGACCATGCAATTCACTTATAGATTGAGACAAAATCTACCAAAATACTAACATTTCAGTCTAATCAACATCAACTGCATAATTAAAAAGAAACTGAGTAACTAGTTCAACAAAAGATCCTGACTGTAAACACCTAGTTTGCGTGGCGTTTCATGAAATATTTTGCAAACTCAATACGGATCTCATTGATGTCATCAGCCGTATACTCCAAGTTTGACCTGCGCATCCACTAAAAAAAACATAAAAAATATAGATAAGTCATAAGTACTATTGTACGAGTAAGAGTATAAAGTCAATCGAAAATCCACAAGTGAAAATCTCACCTTGGCCGCAAACTCAAGTTCTTTATCCTCAACGATCTCCTTCATATAACGCATCACAAACATGCCACAATCCTTGCTTCCTGCCTCGACCGGAACTCCCTGAAATTTAAAAAAATAACTAAGTAAAATGATGTCCTTAAATGGCATACATAAAACATGAGCATAATAGATTAATACCACCATATTCTCCCACAATATTTTCTTCTTCGCAACCTTGTTCAGATCCTTTTTGTAAATTTTAATGGCACTGCAACCACATAAAAACCAACAAAAAAATCAAATCACTGAAAAATATGTGGTCTTTCATGGTTCAAGACTACATGCACAGAAATTATAAATTGAACTTACTTGTCCACAACATCGACCCATTCCCCATTAGCAACTCGATGCTTGAGAGGGTCCATGTAGTAGACAATCTCCGCCTCAGGATTTGTAACAGTCAGAGTCCAATGGTTGATACTCAAATTGCAACAATTAAACACCATGTTAATATTAATATTGTACTCAAGCAAATCTTGTACTAATGCACACCATGTTGCCAACATTAATAACCCAAAAATAATCCAAGGTGACACATCCTCACTTATTTTAAATATCAACCTATTGTAAAAATTCAACCCAAAAATTAAAACAAACATTTCCAGTTATAAACTCAGTAATTAAACTTATGAATTTCACTGAATATTATCATATTTAACCTTAAAATTTGAATTTCACTTATGATGCTCTTAAAAAATCAACTAATATACTGGAGGACATATAATCATGCTTAACCACAAAATTATATTAGAATGTCTATGCAGATATTCTATTAAAACTTACATGGCATTGTAAGGCAATAGAAAGTATTGTCCTTTCTTAGCATTCTTAAAATGTGTAGCCAGTGCACGTGACCTCTGGCCTGCATTACCACATTCGATGGCACCAATCGTGCTCAGATCTACAAACCTTATCATGCTGTTCATCTTCTGTTTTCTAACATGGTCATTTAACAAGCTACATATAAAATGAGCAGTAGTGAGTAGAGTATGATAAAGGACTATCTACAAAAAAATAATTAAATATGTGGAGGAACTTACTGAATAAAAAGGCAAATGACAGAGCCTGAAATTTCACCTCGAGAGCACACCGCATAAATATCTGATAAGTAAATGACATGTTTCTTTGTCGAGGCAAAGGCTTCTTTACATAGGTCAAAAGAAACAGTCCTCCCATCAGCTAGGGCACCCTATGTCCATGTCCACAAGCGCTTAAGTGCAGATGGGTAATTTTCACCCATCTCAAGCACAAACTCCGGTTCAACATCTGCAACCACTTTAAACGTCTTCTTCATTTTCTTTTTCTTGCCTTTCTGCAAAAAAATAACCATGTTCAAATAGTATGAAATACATACTACATGCAGTAAAAATACTAATAGAAAAAGATTATGACCTTTGGAGCTGACAAAACATTAGAAGTGTTACTGTTCCCTGAGGTTATCAGGCTTCTCGGCCATGGGATAAAAGTTCCTACGGCTTGTTCCACAGTCACAATTTCATCACCGATGGGGAAGGGAATCTTGGCATCACCTTGAATGACTTGAGTGATTGACACTCTTGCATTCTCTTCACCAAGTCTTACTCCATGAATTGTCTGCTCTCCACCCTCAGGAACGACTACTTCATTAATCCTCGCACAAGCTACAATGTTGTTGAGCGATCCTACAACCAATTTCATCAAAGAATTATCTAAAGCATTCACTTTCACCTGCTCACATGTCTTCTCCTCAACAAACCTAACACTTTCATCCTCCCCGTCCACCTTCTGAGTATCCTCACATAAACAAAGTATCAATCCTCTTAAACTTCTGAACACCCCCTCTTTTTCAACCGGAATTTTCTTCTTTGCAGCTTCAGGTGTATAAGGATTCTTTACACCTATATCCCCGTCAACCCCATCATCAGAGTGACAACTTGCTTGTTGGGAAGTGTGTTTCGGACTACCATCTTGTTGTACAGGTTTTTTCAAAATCTCTGCCCTGAGCTTCTCCATTTCTTCAGCCCGAAAATCATCTCTCTCCTTGATAATCTTTGGAGTTTCGTCTGCCATGAATCTCTGAACTCTTTCATGTATCTTTTCGTCCATTGTCTTGGATTTCTTTTGCCTAGGGAGATCAAAGTAAATGCTCTATTTTACATGAACACCTTGGCCATGGACCCTACCACCATGCTCAGGCTTACAAAGTGCAAGGGTCAAAACATCGTCAACATCTTCTGCTTTTAGTGTCCCTTGCTTAACTTCCTTTTTCAGTTTTTCCTATAATATTACGAGTACCATATCATCAGTATGTGCTATTTCCATATAAAAGACTAATCCAATTATGTAACTGTCAAACTTGTACATGGAGTATAATATGGAATTCAAAGTTTCCTAACAATTTAGGGAAAAAAGGTTCTAATTAAATGACGAGGTAGTGAACAAACTGAATTAAGACACAAATTTATTACTTATAATTTCCTCTGCTTTTTTCTGAACAACGTCACTTAAAAATTTTCCATCTTTGTCCTTCCTTGCGAGGACCCAGGTTGATGATCGATCAACTTCCTCTTCATCTGGATGAGATTGATATTGCATTCATATGTAGATGAACTCCTTAGTAATAGTATAAACATCAGTCACATTACTTGAGTAATAACTAAGTTGTTTCACTATTACTTACCCATTCATTCTCGAGGTTAGCATAACCTTTTCGAGACATGCGATGAGGATATACACTTAGCATCCTTCTTCCTACAGCTTCATCATGACATTTCTTCATAAAAAGCACAAGTTTGGTTATAAGATGATTAGTATGTATATATTGTTCCAATGCTTAAGAAGTCGTTAAGTGCTTCATAAATGCTAAGTAGAAGCATTCCAAAAACTCTGGTGACGTACGATCAGCAACAAATATATCCCAATGCGCTTTTTCTATAAAAGAAAAATCTGCAAGACGATATGCCAGCATTTCAGGTTGATCTCGATAAGGGAGAATGTATTATGTCGTCAGCCGACTTTTAAACTCCCCCCATTTTTGACCCGCCGGACATAAAACCAACTTCTTGGTGGACAGAGGCAAAACAAAAGCTATCTATATATTGGAGCAATTTAAAATATATCAGATACACATCAGAACCAAATCAACATAAACAGTTTTTAAAAAATGAGCAAGTTAAAAAAAACTATTTTCAAAATGAATATATAATGAAAGAAGGAAATAAAGTAATATTTTTTATTTTTTTTTACCAGCACACAGTCCCAATCTTTGTCTTTACTTCCTCAGGTACATATTTCCAACTATCATGCCATATTGGTGGTTGGTTTCTCGCCAAAACCCTAATATCGGATTGCATCTCTGCCGCTTCAGGACCAAAGGCTCTCCTTACCATTAAAGTTACGTAAGTTGTGTTTCCCATGATCTTCAGTCTACACAATTCGCATGCATGGTACACAGCCTCGCTTAAGCCAGTTTTAGTCCTTGACTATCATTTTGTGGTGGTAACAGGCTTCGCTGCTTCCTTTTTTTCGAAATTTCTTTCTGCAAGGTTTCAGATATAGCCTTCTTCTTTACAGATTTTGGGGAAGAAGTGGATGGGGTGGGGGTCTCAGTGGGTGTCTGGTTGTTACAGGACCTTGTCTTCCTTAAAGCCCTGATCACATTCATCGTACTCTGATGGGATAAAGATCGATGGTTCCTTTAAAACACCTTCCTCTTGTTCTCTATCCTAGGTTACTTTCTCCTCTTTAACTCTGACTTCTTTGAATCGATTGTCTTTTTAGGTGTAGCCATAATCTATATGCCACAGAAAAACAAACATATAAAATATAACCAACGTAAAACATATAAACTAGGATATAGTCAAATATGCTAACATATAAATTAGCATATAGTCAAATATGCTAACATATAAACTAACATATAAACTAGCATACCAGTAAGACTTATAGACGTCTCCAACTGTCATTTAGTTAATAATTATTTGTTTTAGAATATTAACTAGCATATATCTTCAGTAAATCATACATAAGTCAAGATTCACGTAAAATTATTCCAATTCAGATAACATATATGCTTGATATTTTGTTAGAAAAAATATATATTATCCATGAATTAGATCAGATAACATATGAATTAGATACATATGAATTAGATCATTTGCTAACATATAAAGGTCTCACTTGCTTAAATTTTACAACTCATATAAAACCCAGGTAACTTCAATTTATCAAACCCAGGTATAGCAAATATGAGCATATTAACCATATCCGATTTATCAAACTTTAATTTCTAAAATCAAAATACAAAAAAAAACAACAAAACCAAGCATAAAAAGGAATATAACATCTCAACAAACAAGGCAACCAATATCAAATCATCGACCACCTAAATCATCAAATCATCCCAACCAGAACATCCTCAATCATCAGTAAAAGGGAATAAAAAGGAATATAAACAGCATAAAAACCCCAAATACATAAAAGGAATCATCAACCACCCAAACAAGAATCATCAGTAAACACCTCAACAAACAAGTCAACAGCCATATAAAAAGGTATACAAATAGCATAAAAAGGAATAAACACAACTCTTAATCGATTGAGCTGTTGCATGCAAAATTTTATTCACAAAACCCCAATTTTGTAATCGAATGAAAACCCCAAATATATATAATCAAAAACCCCCAAATTCTCTGCTCAACTCATTGCAGTTTAATATAGTTGTTAGTTTATGTAGTTATGTTATGTTTTTGTAGCTCAATGTTATGTTTGTGTTAGATGTTTTTGCTTATCATTGCTCAATATACAATCTCTGCTCTGTTTTTGGAGTTGTAGGTTTGACCATATCATTGCTCTGTTATGTTAGTATAGCTGCAGTTTTGTCGTAGTTGTGTCATTTTGACCATGTCTCCAATAAAAGGATTCATCTTATTTGACCATATCATTTTTGTAGTTGTGTCATTTTGTAGTTGTGTCGTTTTGACATATCATTGTTCCATTTCTTTTTCTGTTCAAGTCAAAAGATGGATAGATCATGGTTAAAAGCTGATAAAAGAACAAAAGAGTTTAAGAAATGAGTGGACGATTTACTGATGTTTGTATTTGAGAACGGGTATAACGAAGACAAAATAAGTTGTCCCTGCTTAAAGTGCGCACAAAGTAAATCTTGGAAAGCTCAGATTATTAAAAATCATCTTTTCCAATATGGCATTGATGAAACTTATACACGCTAGATATGGCACGGGGAGCCAAATCCGGTAGAAAGTCCTTCACAGGAGGAAAGTGACTCCTCTGGATTTGTTAACCAAGCGTACACAGGAATGGATGAAGCTGACGAAGATGATGATGATTTCTCTTCAGATTTTTCAGATTTCATCAATCACGTAGAAGCTGAGCATGAACCTCTTTATCCGGGTTGTGAGAATTACAGTAAGATGAAAGCTTTGGTTAAGTTATTCAACTTGAAGGTGAAGTATGGTATGTCTGATTCATGTTTTCTGATGTTCTTTTATTGATTGGGTCTTTGCTTCCGGATGGCAACAATATCCCTTCTTCTTTCAATAAAGCAAAGAAAACCTTATGTGTATTAGGAATGGGGTATGAGAAGATACACGCATGCCCGAATAATTTTCTCTTATATCGTGGGAAGATAGATGAAGATGAGAAAACTTGTCGTATATGTAAGGCCTCTAGATGGAAATTAAATAAGAAAGGAGAAGAAGATGAAGGAGTCCCTGCAAAGGTTTTATGGTATTTTCTGTTGATACCAAGAATAAGAAATTTGTTCAACACACCTCAGATTGCAAAGGACATGACCTGGCACGAGACGGAGCGAGAACAAGATGGTAAACTGAGGCATCCGGCTGACTTGCAAACATGGAAAGATGTCGATCAAGAGTGGCCTGATTTTGCATCAGAGAGTAGGAACCTTCGGTTGGCTTTATCCTCCGATGGTTTCAATCCTTTTCATGGCAACCGTACTGAATATTCAAGTTGGCCTGTTTTGCTATCGGTTTACAACCTTCCACCTTGGCTCTGTATGAAAAGAAAGTACATTATGCTTTGCTTGTTAATATCAGGACCGACTGAGCCTGGAAATGATATCGACGTGTTCTTGCAACCACTTATAGAAGATCTGCAAGAGTTGTGGCACGGGAAATAAGTGTATGGCGCATATAAACAAGAGACTTTCTTACTAAGGGGGATATTATTATGGACGATAAGTGATTATCCGGCCTTGGGGAACTTGTCAGGAAATGTAATTAAAGGGTATAATGCTTGTACTGTTGTGTGTTGACAACACAAAGGCTACTAGGCTTGTTCATTATCAGAAGACGGTGATTATGAGGCATAGGAGGTGGTTGCCCCGTCATCATCCGTATAGAAAGCAAAAATCAGCTTTTGATAACACTGTTGAGAAGGGTGTTGCTCCAATTCCGTTAACTGGTGAGCAAGTTCTTGGAAGAGTACATCATCTAAGGGACCATATCTTCGGTAAGACACAACGCCAACCTCGATGGAAGAAAGGTGAACCTCGACCAGTTTGGAAGAAGGTATCTATATTCTTCCAACTTGAGTATTGGAAGTTTTTGCCAGTGAGGCATGTTCTCGATGTGATGCACATCGAGAAAAATATTGTGAATCTTTGCTCAGAACTCTGCTAAATATTCCTGGAAAGACAAAAGATAGGGATTTTGTCCGTCTTGATATGGCTGACATGGGAATAAGAACGGAGTCGAGGCCAAAAACTCCCGGAAAGAAAGAAAAAGGTACCTTTGGCTTCATGGAACTTATCTAATGCAGAATAGAAGGTAGTTTGCTCATCCTTTCTTCAGATGAAGTTACCGGATAGATTTTGTTCAAATATCAAGAATCTTGTTAATATGGAAAAACTTCGGCTTGTTGGAATGAAATCTCATGATTGCCACACAATATTGCATCATTTGCTTGCAATTTTGATTCGGTCAGTATTACAAAAGCATGTCAGGTGCACAATAATAAGGTTTTGCCTATTTTTCAAAGCAATTTGCAGTAAAGTCATCGATGTAGATAAATTGGAAAATATGCAATCTCAGTTGGTGGAAACATTATGCCAGCTAGAAAAACACTTTCCCCCTTCGTTTTTCGATGTGATGATCCATCTCTCAATTCATCTTGTGAGAGAGGTTAAGCTTTGCGGGCCAATCTGTCTTCGTTGGATGTATCCTTTCAAGAGATATATGAAGGAATTTAAGGGATATGTACGCAACCCTGCTCATCCCGAAGGCTGTATTGCAGAGGCATATGTTGCCGAGGAGGTCGTTGAATGTTTGGTCAATTTTGAGAGAAGCTACCATAGGTTTGCCAAAAAAGGGTAAGGATGAGCAAAATGGAATAACCAGACCTCTATCCGGTGTGACAATCATAAAGCCGAGCAACGAGGACTTGCAGCTTGCACACATATATTTTCTGCAAAATAGCAATGACATCAGACCATATTTTGAGTAAGTTACTAACGTGTGTGTGTATTTGATAAGTGGCATTTATACCACTTAGAACGTCTTAAAATGGCTTAAATTGGTGTCTTGAAATCAAGTATTTTGTGTATTTGATGCGTTTTTCTAGTGTTTATGCATTTCAGGATATTAGTTGCATTTCGGGGGAGGAATCATCAAGAATAAGCCTTGGCATATGTTCACCATTGCGAGAGGAAAGAAACGGGCAGATTACGGCGAAGACACAGAGCAAATCAGATTTTTTCCAGTAGAGGTCTGAGCGCCCGCTCAGCATTGCTGAGCGGCCGCGCAGCAAGCTGAACGCCCGCTCAGCTATGCTGAGCGGCCGCGCAGGGTCGGGAAAAAAGATAATTTATTTCAGGACTTCTACTTCTGTTTGGTTTCCACTTCTATGTAATCTGAGTTTTATGGGACTATTATATAAGTAGATTTGAGACATTTTCACAAGAGTGGATTGAAGAAATTGTGTTTTTACGCAAGGAGCGAAGGAGATAAGGAAGAAGACCAATTTAGCACACCGCAACGAAAAGGAAGCATATCTTCTTGTGATTCTTGTTTCGTTGTAACGTTGGATGCTAGTTTTCTTGCTTTGAACTTATTTACTCTTGTGACGTACTCTGTTTTAATATAATTAGTTTAGTTATTTTTCTTGTGTTTGTTTATCATGATTTCATATGAACCCATGATGACGATAAGTGCTATTATGGGCTAATCATGATAATGGGGTTGCAACAGATTTATTATGGAATTCTTTAGTTAATTGTTTAATACTTTAGATTGTGATGATTGTATGATATCTAGTATTGGTTGTGCGTATTCGTCTTATGTGCGTCGCGAACATATAAGATAGGGTGTTAATCTCTTGTAAAGCGATGGTGGATCTTGAGATTTAGAACTTGCCATGCTAGCATAGGTTCATGTACGTTGTGCATGATTAGTGGGTAACTCTAACAGTTTTATTTGCCCTATGTAATCAAAAGGAATAACTTGTGCTTAAATCGTTGTGTTGTCAATTTCTGTAGACATATAGGAACTCAACATAATTGATGACTATTCAACTTCTATCTTAATTGTGGATGCTTGGTAGAATGGTATTAGTACAATGAAAGTTGGCTTTTATCAGTTTTGTATATTCGATTAATATCATCACTGTCACATGCTAAAGGTAATAACAATGGCTATAGAAGGAAGTAATAATGAAGTTGTGATCTCATGAGTGTTTTATTATTGATAAATTGAAGTGTTAGTTAAGTGATTAATTAAGTAGTTAATTGTAGTTAAATATTTAATCAACAATTTTAAGTGTTAGTGTCTTAACATTGAGAAGTAATCATACATTGGTGAGTGAGTTTAATTAGACAATAATTTAGTCTGAGTCTTGTGGGAACGAAATAGAAAGTATTCTATATTACTTGCGAACGCGTATACTTGCGTGAATATTGTGCGTGATTTCGCCCTAACAAGTTTTGGCGCCGCTGCCGGGGACTCGGCATATTTGGTTAGTTTATGTACTTACCATCATTGGTCATTAGGACTCAGTGATTAGGACATAGTAGTACTTATTTTTTCCGGTTTGTGTTTCAGGTACTTTAGCAAGCGTTTATGCAAACTCGTTCTCGTGCTCGCAAGAGGACTTTAGATACAGCTGAGGAGACAGACGAAGTTCTTGATATTCCGGAGAAGTTAGATTTTGAGGATTCGGATTTAGGAACTGAGCAGAAAGAACCAGTAAACATGGGAGATCGTATTGTTCAAGCTGATCCAGCTCTTATGGATTTTTCTCGGCCTAAAATTGATGACATTCAGTCAAGCATCGTTCATCCGGCTATTCAAGCTAACACCTTTGAAATCAAGCCGAGCACTATTCAGATGGTGCAGAATTCTGTTTCTTTTGGAGGAGCAGCAACTGAAGACCCCAACATGCACATAAGGAATTTTGTCGAGATCTGCAGCACTTTTAAGTATAATGGCGTGACTGATGAGGCTATCAAGTTGAGGCTTTTCCCATTCTCACTGAGGGACAAGGCTAAAGATTGGTTACATTCTGAACCAGCTGGGTCCATCACTACATGGCAAGATCTTGCACAAAAGTTTCTGGTGAAGTTTTATCCGATGGCAAAGACTGCTGCTATGAGGAGTGCTCTTACTCAGTTTGCGCAGCAACCTACAGAATCTATGTGCGAGGCTTGGGAACGCTACAAGGAAATGTTGAGAAAATGTCCACATCATGGAATGCCGGATTGGATGGTGATCACTGGTTTCTATAATGGTTTGGGGGCCCAATCTCGGCCCATGCTCGATGCAGCAGCTGGAGGCGCCTTATGGGCTAAAAGCTATACTGAGGCGTATAATCTTATAGAGACGATGGCTGCAAATGAGCATCAAAACCCAACTCAGTGAAGCTGAACAGAAACCAAATATTTAAAAAATTTAAAAAATGAAGCTGAACAGAAACCAAATATTTAAAAAATTAATCGATTTCATATGTGCAGTTCCATTTTTAGTTCAAATCGAATGGAAAAATTGAAACCGAACTGATCATTTAAATTAATGAAAAATATATATAATTTAGATATAATTATATTAGTTATAATATTAAATAAATGAAGTATGATATTGTATATACATTGGGCCAATGCTAATTCATTTGGGACTAAATTTACAATATGGTTTATAATTTTTAGTATGTTTCTCTTTAACCAGGAAAAGGCAGAAATATGCATCTTCTGCTTGAGATGCAGATGGCTATTTGCTAATAGATGCTAATTATTCCACTTATAAGCTTAACATGTGTAGGATTAAAAGTAAACATTCTGTGCAGAGGATCATTTGGGTACTAGGTACTGTGTGATTACTAGCTTACAGCCCTTGCTATGCACGGGTGTTAGTTAATATTTATATATTTTTAATTTTATTTCATATAATTTTATTAAAATTTTATATAAATAATTAAATACTAAATAATGATTATATAATTATAGTTTCAAGTTCGTTCAAATAGTACAAAATGAGATCTTATTAATAATAATAATGTAGATGTTTGTTATTAGTCAGTGAGATTCGAATCTAAAAATTTATATATATCTTTATAAATAATATAAATATTTATTGTTAATATAATTCGAATCTGAGAACTTATATGTATTTTTATAATAATAATATAAATATTTGTGTTGTTGACGGGATTCGAACCTGAGAATCGAACCCGTGGAGTGTATTTTTTTATTATTTGGATCTAATGACTCTGATTAAGAAGATTCAACGGTCGTGATAGAAAGGGATAACCAAAATGAGGGGTTAACCAAACTACAAATTATACCCCATTCGCTTATTATAGTATGTATTGATGTGAATGTTCTAAAAAATTAACATCATAACCATAAAAAACCCAATCATATTTAATTTGAAATATAATGATTCCTTGTAAGCTATAATGAAATTATATCCTTATATATAATTAGAGTAAAGGAGATCATATGGTACCGTATGGGATGGTATGTCATGGTTTGGTCCTCACACTCCCACATTAACTAAATAACAAAATTATCTAACATTTATATTAAGATTTTTATAAGTTTGTTAAAACTCTTTTGAAAAATAAAACTAATTCCCTAATATATTTAATGTATGCTATTAACTTATATGTAAAATTATAATATAACAACTTAGATAAAAGTTATAATTTGATCAAGGGTGTTTTTTAATATTGGTTATAAAGGAAAAAAAAATAGGAAGATTTATTTTGTATAAATAAAAACAAAAAGAATTTTTATTAAATTAAAAAAATGAAAAAAAGGACACCACTTGAAATACATAAAAGTTACAACAATATAAATTATATGACTCTCTTTTTATATGTGTATGAAAATTGGGATTATAATACAAGTTAAAGAAATAGCACTTAATCAAATTTCATGTAAATAGAAATGCAACTAGAATTTATATAAAATTGGCAACAATTTTAAAAATTGAAATAATAATACTATTTATATTAAATATGAAATACAC
>NW_027417344.1:0-55031 GCF_009905375.1 Apium graveolens
CAGGATTTTTAGCATTTCTCTGTAGTCTTAGAAGTTCAATTGTTGTAAGCAGCTGTGAGCATTTCTGCACACAGGGTTCTCTCGATATATAATATATATCTCTAGTGGAATCATTCAAATCCACCAGAAAGTTTTTAAAGACTCTTATTTTTAATTACTTGTGTCTTGATTCACTTAAGTTCTTATTCCGCATTGTGCTAATCAATACACTTATATTTATATTTGAGTTAGAACATTTTATTTCAAGAAAAAGTTTCAAGAATTCCATTCAACCCCCCTTCTGTAATTCTTGCCATATTGTTAAGGGACTAAATTATTATCCAATACTAAGACAAATAACAAGTTGAGATTGTTATAACTAAGAATTAAAGTAACAATTATAACTAAGACAACAAGAATGGTTGAATTAATATATATGACAAACATGGGATCCTAACTTCATTAAATACTTCATTCAATAACCTATTTATTCTTAACCTTAGCATGTAATGGTGATGACACTAATCAGATAACACGAAACTAGTAAATGCCAACTTCGTTGTACGAATACCCTACTACCAAGCATCCACAAAAGAGATAGAAGTTGAATAGACACCAATTATGCTTAGTCCTTATATATCTATAAGAATTGAAAATATAATGGTTTAATGCACAAGTTATCTATCGTGATTTCATAGGGCAAGTAAGATGGTTAAATTACCTACGAATCATGCATAACAATAACACGTGAACCTATGCTAGCATGGCAAGTTCTAAACCTCTATATTCATTGTCGCTTCAATAGAGATTAACACGCTATCTTATATGTTAGCTACACACATAAGACGAATAAGCACAACCAATACTAGGTTATCATACAACACCACACACTAAGGTATCGAAACAATTTAACTAAAGAAATTCATAAATAAATCCGCTAGAACCCCACGATAACGATTAGTTCATAATCGAACTCATCATCATCATGGGTTCCAATGAAAGCATGATAATAACCAATATAAGAGTACTAGGATTCAAAGACAAATCGAAACAAGCATCCAAGTATCGCCTAAATCAAAGAAACAAAAGTCTTCTTCTCCGTAGCCTTCTCGTGCTCTCTAGGTCTTCTTATTGCTCTCCCAGGCATCCTTGTTGTTGAAAACGTCTTTTTATTGGTATATATAGGCTCCAGGATGACCAAGACTCTCAAAATCTTTAATTTCGACTAAAATCAGGATTCCAGGGCAGAAACCGGGCTCGGGCGCACTATTTTTGGGAGGGGCGCGCTGTTTTCGTGCGCGGCCGCGCTGGAATAGTGTTTTCAGTTGTGCGGGCACGCTGGTTCTGCGCGGCCGCGCTGACATTCGAGAAAATTCTGACAATCTTCTTTTGGCCGTATCTTCAGTTCTGCTTGTCAGAATTAGGCGATTCAACTGCCCACGCGAAGCTAACCAGATTCTCTACAACTTGAGAATGGCCTAGACTTCCAATTCTAATCTGTTTTCAGCATATTTCATTGAAAAGTTTTCTTCATTTAACTGATGCCTGAAATGCAATAATGCAAAAACACATCAAAAATACCAACAACTTGAGTCCAAATCACCAACTTAAGCCTGAAATGAAGCGTTCCAAGTAGATATAAAATCCACTTATCACCTTCTACGAAGACTAAGCGGCTGATAGAAGCTAGAATTCAACAATCAAAAAATGATGGAATGCAATCTAAAGAAGCTAGAAAATCAACATACTCTGGCCAAATCTCTACTCAAGTAAAAATCTCTCAAGATGTTAGTAAGGACAGACTCCAAATCTCTCAAGATGTTCGTTAAACGGTACCAATTGTTAGGTCTCAATATGTTGTAGAAGGAGGGTTGAATACAAACAATAATGTTTAATCGAATAAAATGCGGAATAAAAAAGTGAAACAAAATTCAAGTTAAATAAAATTATTATTAAACTTGAAAGGTGTTACAACAACGGTATCGTTTACAAGGGATTAATCTCAAATTAATTATCACAAATCTAGAATAAATTCAACATGAACTTTTTCTATTTTTGCAATAAAAAAGATCAAATGCTATAAGCGATTTGAGATTAAGTTCTAGGGATTTTGATCCGCTAGATTGTTACACAAGAACAAGATAAATAATTCTAGTGGTTTGGATTTAACTTTACAATCTAGAATTTTGATCTTGAATAAAGCAGATGAAAAATGAAATGATTTGCTTTTGTTTCTACTGTATTCTTGACTTGTGTGTTCTGTATATTAATAGAATGAATGTCTTCTGCTTCTTTTATCAAAACAGCCGAATGGAAATGAACTACAATGACAATCCCTTGGCTCAGCAAGACAATCGGTAGAACTATCTTTAGAGCTAGCAAGACAATCAGAATGAACTAGCAAGACTTTCGGTAGGACAATCAGATTGTTTTTGCTGAAAATAAATAGATTTAAATCCTATAATAATTCTGGTAAGACAATCCTTTTGAATTAGCATGACTTTCGGTATGACTATTGATTGTCATACCGATTGTCATACTAATACAATCAGTTGTCTTGTTGAATTAAAACAGATTATTAAACCAATTTAAATTCTGAAAATTCTTAATATTAATTCAGAATTAATTAATCAATTAATTCAATTAATCAAATAAATTAATCTTTCAAGATTTAATTTATTTTCTTAATTAAATTATATGACTTAATTAATTAATAGAGAATTAATAAATCTTGAGCAGCATCCATTCTTCTGTATATATTCTGAAAATCACTGAAAATATGAATCAATTCCATCACTTCAATGTTGACACTCGATGTACTGTCTGGTTTATGAGTGACTAACTTCTGTGACGTTTCTTCATGCCTTGACCTTGATACTCTTGATTTTCTTCAGACTAAATCCTTGTAATTAATTGATACCCTGACGAGATCTCTGTCACTTGATTAAGTCCACAATCTTGATTTATATCACTGAGGCTTGATCAATTGCTTGAGCTTCTTCCAGTGAATTAAGTCATCAAGTCTGTAGATGAACAATGCTTCTTAATCCTTTGACATATGTTACTCTGTGAGATCTCTCTGATGATAGATCCACTATTTACTTATTACATTCTTATTTGAGTTGAGCTAAATCCTCGAATAAATAAATAGGCTGTGACATATGCCTTTCAATCTTCCCCTATTTGCTTGTTAGACAATAACAACAAATAACTAGAGGATAACTCAACTAACAAATAAGAAAAAGATATAAACAGTAATGCAAAGTAAGTAAATAGCAGAAAAGTTCTGGATTATATTTAACATTTTCCAGATTCCAAAAGAAATTTACAAGTGAATACAAGATAGATGTTCCTCTAGCCTGAACATATAACTACATTAGTCTATCTTGATTCATAAAGCTCTAATCATATTACATTGAGTTTTGAGCTAATTGACTTCAGTTGTCTTCTCTTCTGACTTCACCTTCTTCTAAATTTTGAAGCAACTCCTTGTCAAAGACACGATCCTTTTCTGAAGTGAAGCTTGCTGGTCTGACTGGTTGAACTCCAACTGACTTCAGTTTATTCTTGAACTGATTGTACCTTTTAATATTCTTTTCACAATAAGCCTGAATCAAATCAGCAGCTTGAGTCTTCAACATGGATGAGTATCCAGCAGTTCTTAAATGATGTTCCATCCAGACCAGATGCTTAGCTGAGTAGTCTTTAAGAGATTGTGCATCTAGCTGACAGATTTGAAGACAATCAGACTGAAAGAATCTCACCTGATGAGGATTGTTGACCACTTGAGGACTAGCCCTGCTGGCAAACTCTTTAAGCCTTTCTCGAAGAACTTCATTCAATTTTGAGCTTCTTTTTACTTTGTTGAGAAGAACCCATATCTCTGATAAAGAACGATTCTCAAACAGATGAAGTGACACCTTGAAGATCCTTCGCTTTGACAATATACAAATATGCTCATTTCATTTAGAGATCTGTCAAAAGCAGCTGTGATCCTTGAGACTTCAGTCTTTATAGCATTCATGTACATGTCATTGTTAGGATTTGAGATTTGCAGCTTGTCAAGAAGATGTAGGAACTGCCTATCATTGTTAGTGCTCAGCTGAGGCATATCAAGTACTTTCCTAGCCTTTTCCCATTTTTCACCAATCTTCAGCCTTACATCTCTTCTCCTTTCTTTGGCTTTAATGTCATGAAGACGTTGTTTTTCAAGAGTTTCTGTTCGTTCAATGCTTTTCCTCATGTCAATGATCTGGGATACCTTTTTGAGTTCAGCTTCTTTTCTTTTCAAGTCTGACTGCTGTTGCTGAAACTCTTTCTCAAAGATAGGATCCACTGTAGCTTCCTCTTTCCATTCTCCAAAATCACTTTCCTCTTCAGCTTCAAATAAACCATCTTTATCTTCCAAGACTGGTTCAGTGGGAATGTCAAAAATATCAAAGTCATCATGTTCTCTACTGTAGTAGACATCATCAGCCTTTCCTTTGTCTCCAGCAGAGGTATCTTTTTCTTTTCCCTTTCCACTACTCCCTTTCTTCTCCCCCTTAGTTGAGGGATCCTCTACTGACTTTCCTTTAGAACCTCCATGTCCTCCATCACCTCCAGAGCCTGAGCCTCCACCAGACGGCCCTTCAAAGTAAGTTCTTTGTTCTTCATTAGGGCAGTGAGAATTCTTGATCATGAAATACAAGTGTTTCATCCCTTCATTGAGATGTTCCATGCCCGTTTCTATCTTTAGAAATCTGGAGGAGTCCAGTGAATGATTCATTTCAACCAGGTCTTCAAGAGAAGTCATTCTTGTATGTAGAGAGCAGAAGTTAGAAATGTCATCAGCTGATAAAGTTGGAGTTTCCTGAATGGAATTGAGCTTTGGTGTGACAGTGGTCTTGAGATCTCAGATATCATTCCTGATGAGTGCCAGCTGATTGTTGACAGAGGTGGAAGAAGAAGACCGTTCAACCACTTGTGCTTTGAATGATTTAGCTTCAGCTTGGCTTTTAGCAAGTTCTTCTTTTAAAGTAGCAATTTGAGCTAACAAGTTTTTAGTGTCTGTGTCTGTGTGTGCTCTCACCTGAATTTCACTCGTGTTCGGTTCACTCACCTCACGTGCTTGTGTTTCTCTCAATATAATTGCTCGTGAGGAGTCTTCCTGTTGCTGTTCTTCTGTACCTGCAATTAAAATCACCCTAGCCTCTTCAAGAGAGGTCAGTGGTGGTGCAATGGGAATTCGCGAGTCCCGATCCTCAGTGAAACCTATCATTTCATGTGAAATAGATGTCTGAATTGCTTCAGGGATAGATTGACCGAGTTGCCCTCCACTTTCTCCAGATAAATCTGCGAGTGGAGAATCCCGTGAGGGAGCCAGAGGTGTTGGATCTGGGAGGGGAGAAAATGACTCTATTAAAGGTGGCTGAGAGTCAGATTTTCCCTCAGAAGCATGTAACTGCTCTTCTGCCGTAACTATGGCAGGCACTGTAACCGACTCTATGTGCACTCCTCGCTCTGTGTCCTGAGTAACATCTGTGTATATGTATGGTTCCATTGTGAGTAATGGAATTATGCTTGACTCAGTACAGGATGTCATGGCCCTATGGCGAATTTCAATAGATTCATCCTGTTGAGAGGATGTTTCTAGTAACTGTTCAGTGGCCTTTTCAAAGTCCATGTCCTGTTAGGAGGACAAGGATGGGCTTTCAGATGCCTCAGTAAATGTTCTTCTTTTCTTCGGAGGAGGCAGAGCTGAGGGTTCATTCACATCCACCAATACACTACTTCCTATTAACCTTCTGGGTAACATTTTAGATAGTGGGGGAGAGGTTGAGATAGGTTGTGACTCTGTGTTTGGCTCTATGACCTGGGATTGAAGCTGTGGTTCCACAACTTCATGGTTAGTCCTATCAACCACTGGGGGTCTTTCAACAGAAGTAGGTGTTAGATATATTTGATAATGTCATGGCTAATATAATTTTATTTAGATTTCAGATCTTACTTAACAGGATGAATCAGTACTTAACTGTTGATCAGTACTTATACTGGAAGTCAGGACTTAAGGATATCAGTACTTATATTATCAGGGGATAATCATCAGAAGTTAGATATCAGAACTTAAGTGCTGAAGGACGATCAGATAAGGAAAGTAGCTGATTAAAGGAAAGAAGATCGAGATAAACATAAGAAGAGATATGCATGACGAAGGAGTTCCGTGAAGAATGGAATACTTGGAAGAAAAGATATGATTGATATATTTTAGGAAGCAGAATTATATTCCATATCAATTAGTGATTATCTTGTAACTGTGTAGTATATAAACACAGACATAGGGTTTACACTATAAGTGTTATCATATTCGAGAAGATTATTTATTATAACCCTAGCAGCTCTCGTGATATTTGTTCATCACTGAGAGGTAACAGTTCCATACTGTAACAGAGTTTATTGTTTCAATAAAGTTTGTTTTTCTGTTACTTAATATATTAAAGTTCGATTTGATTGTATTATACACTGTATTAACCCCCTCTACAGTGTGTGTGACCTAACAAGTGGTATCAGAGCCAATCTATTAACATACATACAGTTAAAGATCCAAACACAATCATGTTTGACACAGAAACTCCAACTAAGCCTACCAAAACTGAAGAACCTCCAAAGACACAAATTCAAATCTGGTATGAGACTATCAGAGTTCCCATACTGAGACCATCTGAATATCCCATATGGAAGGTAAGGATGACCATGTTCCTGGAAGCAACAGATCCAGAATACCTTGATAAAATCAAGGAAGGGCCTCACAAACCAACCAAGCTCGCTGTTGCAGTTGCAGGTGAAGCAGCAAAGACCGTACCAAATGAGAAGAGTGATTATGCTGCTGAAGATATAGCATCAATTGCTAAGGATGCTAAGGTACGACACTTACTGCATAGTGCCATTGATAATGTAATGTCAAACAGGGTAATCAACTGCAAGACTGCTAAGGAGATATGGGATGCTCTGGAAACAAGGTGTCAGGGAACGGACACAATTAAGAAGAACAGGAAGACAATACTCACTCAAGAGTATGAACATTTTGATTCAAAGACTAATGAGTCATTGAATGATTTATATGATAGATTTGTCAAACTTTTGAATGATTTATCATTGGTTGATAAAGAGTATGATCTTGAAGATTCAAACCTTAAATTCCTGTTAGCTCTTCCTGAATGCTGGGATTTGAAAGCAACGACAATAAGAGACAACTACAATCTTGATGAAACAACTCTTGATGAAATCTATGGAATGCTCAAGACTCGTGAACTTGAGATGGACAAAGAGCAAGAGGAAAGGAGGAAATCAGGACAGTTGCTCTTAAGGATGAAGAAGAATCCCCCAAAGCAGCTTCCTCAAGGAAAGACAAGGGTAAAGCTCTTTTCATAAAGTCTGAACTGAGTCATCAAGTTCTGAAAGTAATGATGACTCAGATTCTGAAAGCTTGCCTGAGACTGATGCTGATGAGGAGATGATGAAGCTGTGTGCTCTTATGGTGAAAGGAATCACAAAGATTGCATACAGGAAGTTCAGGAAGGGAAGAAGTTTTCCAGGAAAGGCATAAGTTCTGATAAGAAGAATTTCAGAGATCTGAAGGCAGAGGAGGAAAGTCTGACAGAGGAGATTATACCAATGTTAAATGCTATAACTGTGGTGAGAAAGGCCACATATCTCCTGATTGCAAGAAGGGAAAGGGTGACAAAGGCAAGGCTCTTGTCACAAAGCAGAAAAGCTGGACAGACACCTCAGACTCTGAAAGTGAGGAGAACTATGCATTGATGGCAAATGCTGATAAAGAAAGTACTGAGAGCAGTTCGAAGCTGCTGAAACAAAGGGCAACAGGAAAAATATTCTAGTTCTGGATAGTGGATGTTCAGGACATATGACTGGAAATAAGGCCCTGCTATCAGACTTTGTGGAGAAAGCTGGCCCAAGTGTTTCTTATGGAGATGGCAACATTGGAAAAACATTGGGATATGGCAATATCAATCTTGGAAATGTCATAATTAAAGAAGTAGCTCTGTTCTCAGGACTTAAACACAATCTACTGAGTATAAGTCAAATCTGTGACAGAGGTTATCATGTTGATTTCTTTGAAGAACACTGTGAAATTGTGGAGTAAATCTAAAGGCAAAGTTGTTCTGAAAGGATACAGGCGTGGTAACATTTATGAAGCTAAGCTTTCAATAAGTACTGATGGTTCTGCAATCTGTCTGATGAGTAGAGCATCAATTGAAGAAAGCTGGAATTGGACAAGAAACTCTCTCATTTAAATTTCAACAATATAAATGAACTGGTCAAGAAAAATCTTGTGAGAGGACTGCCAAAGTCAGTATTTGCTCCTGATGGCCTTTGTGATTCCTGTCAGAAGGCCAAACAAAGAAAATCTTCATTCAAGAGCAAGACTGAATCATCAATTCTTGAGCCTTATCATCTACTACATGTTGATCTATTTGGTCCAGTAAATGTCATGTCTATTGCAAGAAGAAGTATGTGTTGGTCATAGTGGATGAGTTCACCAGATACACATGGGTGTATTTCTTGCACACAAAAAGTGAAACTGCATCTATCTTGATTGATCATGTCAAACATTTGGATAAAATGGTCAAAGATTCTGTGAAAATCTTAAGGAGTGATAATGGCACTGAGTTCAAGAATTTGATAATGGAAGAGTTCTGCAAAAACCATGGAATAAAGCAGGAATTTTCTGCTCTTGGAACTCCACAACAAATGGAGTTGTTGAAAGGAAGAATAGAACTCTCATTGAAGCTGCACGTACAATGCTTGAAGAAGCAAAGCTTCCAACCTATTTCTGGGCTGAAGCTGTGCAGACTGCTTGTTTTACTCAAAATGCAACACTCATAAACAAGCATGGAAAAACACCATATGAGATGGTGAAGAAAAAGAAGTCAAATCTGAAATACTTTCATGTATTTGGATGCAAGTGTTTTGTTCTCAAGACTCATCCTGAACAGCTATCCAAGTTTGATTTAAAAGTTGATGAAGGAATCTTTGTTGGATATCCACTTTCCATAAAAGCCTTCAGAGTCTATAATTTGAGAATAAAAGTGGTCATGGAATCTATCAATGTCTCTTTTGATGACAAGAAGATTACTGGTCTTGAAGATTTCATTGACCATGATCAGCTGAGATTTGAAAATGAAGACTCAAATTATGATACTGAAAATCCTGACAGTCTAAGTCATGATACTGTAAATTCTGATGGATTAAACTCTGATGTTATTGAAACTGTGGTGACTACGTCAAAGGAAGATGTACCTATGCAGGAGGAGCATATTCAAGATCCTACCACATCTCAAGAAACATCAGAAAATACATCTGGCTCTTCAAGTTCTGATTCGTCAAGTTCTGATAAGCCAAGTTCTGATAGTGCTGAAAATCTAAATACTGAAGAATCCAACTCAGAGAGCATAGTTTCAGGGGGGAGCATCAGAAAATGAAAATGAAGACAGCATGGATCATGGGGGAGCATCCAGTTCTAGAGAAAACCTTCCCTCTGCAAGGAAGTGGACAAAATCACATATACCTGATTTGATAATTGGAAATCCTGATGCAGGTGTCAGAACTAGAACAGGTACTTCAAATGAATATCTCTACAATTCTTTCTCTCTCAGACTGAGCCAAAGAAAGTGGAAGAAGCTCTTCAAGATGCTGATTGGGTGCAAGCAATGTAGGAAGAGTTAAATGAATTTGAAAGAAACAAAGTCTGGACCCTAGTGCCAAGACCAAAGAATAGATTTGTTGTTGGTACAAAGTGGGTATTCAGAAACAAAACTGACAGTGATGCATAATTATAAGGAATAAGGCAAGGCTGGTTGCAAAGGATATTCTCAACAGGAGGGAATTGATTATGATGAAACATTTGCACCAGTTGCTAGGTTAGAAGCCAAAAGGATATTTTTGGATTATGCTGCTCACAAAAAGTTTATTATCTTTCAAATGGATGTGAAAAGTGCTTTTCTCAATGCAGAATTGGAGGAGGAGGTATATGTTGAACAACCTCCAGGCTTTGTAGATTCCAAACATCCAGATTATTTCTACAGGCTTGATAAAGCACTTTATGGACTTAAGCAAGCTCTAGAGCATGGTATGAGACTTTAGCTCAGTTTCTTCTGGAAAGTGGATCCAACAGAGGAACAATAGACAAAACACTGTTCTACCTTAACAATGGAAAGGACTTACTTTTAGTCCAGATTTATGTTGATGATATCATTTTTGGGTCTACAAATGACAAACTTTGCAAGAAGTTTGCCAAACTAATGCAGTCAAGATATCAGATGAGTATGATGGGGGAACTTAGCTATTTTCTGGGCCTTCAAGTCAAGCAGAATGAAGAAGGCACTTTTATTGTCAAACCAAGTACACCAGAAACTTGCTGAAGAAATTTGGAATGCAAGATTGTTCAGGTGCATCCACTCCCATGGCCACTGCAACAAAACTGGATAAGGATACTGGTAAATCAGTAGATATTACTGACTACAGAGGTATGATTGGCTCTCTACTCTATCTAACTGCTAGTAGGCCTGATATCATGTATGCTACCTGTCTTTGTGCAAGATTTCAAGCAGATCCAAGAGAACCTCACTTAACAGCTGTGAAAAGAATCTTTAAGTATCTTAAAGGAACAGCTGATCTGGGATTGTGGTATCCTAGAGAATCAGATTTTAAACTAATAGGTTACTCAGATGCAGATTTTGCAGGTTGCAAAATTGACAGGAAAAGCACAAGTGGAAGCTGCCAATTCCTTGGAGGCAGATTGGTTTCTTGGTTCAGCAAGAAACAAAAGTCAATTTCCACATCAACTGCTGAAGCAGAGTATATTGCTGCAGGAAGCTGTTGTGCACAGATTCTTTGGATGAAGAATCAGTTACTGGATTATAGGTTAACCATATTTCAAAATCCCTATTTACTGTGATAATCAAAGTGCTATTGCTATGACAGGTAATCCAGTTCAACACTCTATGACAAAGCACATCAGCATCAGGTACCACTTCATAAGGGAACATGTGGATGAAGGTACAGTGGAATTGCACTTTGTTCCAACAGATCAACAACTAGCAGATATCTTCACAAAACCACTGTGTGAAGCCACTTTTACAAGATTGGTAAATGAACTTGGAATGATTTCAGGTTCTTTCTCTAAATCTGTTTAGTCTTGTTCTGTATTATCAGACTTTATGATCAGTATTTACAGAATTTAATCTCTTTGTGTATTCTGTGATTAATTGACAAATGTTTTTAAGTACTACCTGCTGTCTGATATATGTTTCTAAACTCTGATAAGTGATATGTCTGTCTAAGTAACCATTCAATCCAATGAGGATAATTGTGCTAGATACTGACTTACTAGTCTTCAATAAACAAATGATCCCATGTAAGAAGTAATTATTTCTGTGGAAATCTTATGACACTAGCAAATTCTGATAATTGAGCTTAGTTGAGTTTACTTTGTTTATCTTATTACTAAGTCACAAATTAGAATAATGCTACTCATCTGTTAAGTTCTGATACTAGTAAAACTGCTGAATGTACTAAGTGCTGATAAACCTCACTTATAAAAAGAAAAATAAAAAGGTTCAAAGAATAAAATCAGGTACTCCTTTGAGATCTAGAGTAAAAATGTGGAAGGGAAGACCCAAGTGCATTGCTGGTATTAAGTAAATATGCATTAGAAAAGCAAAATATTTTCTTGGTGACTTTTCACACTCTATGATTACTAGAGAAATACTCTGATAATAGCATAAATTTTGATAAGCAGTCGTGACTCACTTACACTGAGAAGCCACTGTAAAATAGAATTTAAAAAGATGCATAAAATTAGCACACAACAGTTGAGGTGGACTCAAGCATGAACTCATTCATCAGTAGGTTTCAAGATAATGACAGCTCTTTAGCAAAATTTTAGTTATGCCTTATTTCTAAGATATACTGAAGTGAATCAGACTTTACTCTTTGTCTGCTATGTAGCTTGATGCACACACTAATCACTCCATTTGAATGATGAAAATTATTGTGGTGGTCTATGTTGTTTTAGATAAACAGTCATTGTGTCATTTTGCACTAACTCTGAGGCCAAGTTCTGGTTGCATATTCTGACGATTAAGTTCTGAAGAGTATAACTCAACACTTGTATGAGGATTTACTTAGATAGGCATTCCTTTTTCGAGTTAAGAAATTATGTTCTGATGACTGTTAAGTTCTGAAATAAGTCTAAGTTCTGATATTACAGTCTAAATTCTTTACTTGACTTATCTGTGGATAAAATTTAATAATAGTCTCGGTACAAACTAGAACATGTGAAGGGGAAGATTAATAGTCACTATGGTTAGGATTCATGGTACTCGTACTTAAACAGTCAACTTTTACTTGTGTCTTGTGCGCATTTAACCATGTTTTCTCTTTCCAATGAATGTTATTCTTTTTCCAAGTCTGGGGAAACGAGGTAGATTAATTTTACCTGTCAGCATTAAATACTTTTATGTCTCCTGGCATTCTCTTGCCTATATAAGCAGCCACTTCACATCAGCCTTCCCATCACACTCTTTCTCACAAACTAACCTTCATACTTTTTCTTTCAAAAACACAATGGTCAGATACAACATGTTTTGAACTACCAAAACTTCAATATGGAGCTAAGCTATGCCGACTGGCAGCAGGAATGGCACGTCACGGCCATTCCTGAGGAGATATGGGACTCTGTCCCACAGGAGGTACTGACTCAACTCCTGTTCTTCTATATGGACTACCATCGCCATCTAGAGCGATTGGAGGAGGAAAGGCTGGAAGCTCTCCGCCAGCAAGAGAGAATCATCTGACTCGCCATTCTGTTTGTCGAGAGTAGGAAGAAGAAGAAATAATTTAATCTTGTCTTCTTTCTGTTTTTCTTCATCATCAGCTTTGTCAGGCTTCTTATCTAGGACTAAAGCTGTTGATGTTAGGTTTAGTAGCTTAGGGAAATCTTTTATAAGTACTGATGCAATTTCCATTTCATGAATGTATTCTCTTGATATATTAATGAAATCTGTCTTTATTTCATGATTTTATCTCTAAGTTATTTTGTAATGCATTGATAAATCCTGATTGATATTCTGATGACCATATAAATTCTGTTTTAATTTAAGTTCTGACTTTCCTTTATCAGTACTTACTCATATGATTTATCTTGGTCACTTTCACTTGATTTCTTTTCAGAATATTAATGATGCAATGAAAAATAATTAAATCAGAAGGAACGGTTTCAATTTTGAATTAAAACGGTTTCACCTTGATTAATGGAATATCTGGGTAAATGGAACGGTTTTTCCTTGAAAACAGGCAAGTGGGCAAGTAATGATTATTGTTTTCTCGCGCTCAGTAACTATCCGTTATTACTGCATGTCTGATAGGTGTCCAACGGTAACATTTTTTTCAGAGTATAAGTACGACAGAAAAATGATTTCTTTAATCTTTTATTTTCTTCATACTTTTTCTCTCTACTTGCTTTTACTCTCTCTTTCTCTCACGTGGGTTTTTCATACAGACATTTTATCAAACACCTAACAGGCACTTTTAAATCTCAATTTTTCACATGGCACCTAAGGATTTAATCATTGATGGAGCTAAGTTTGTTCCAAACAACTATGCTGCAATTCTTGATCATGCTGAAGTTCCATCTAAATTGCATTTTGTGCAAGATCTTCTTGCACACAGTGAGATTGGGTATGCACTGACCCAGCCTTCAGTCTTTTCGAGCCAACAATTTCTGACGTTTTGGCGGACTGGGCACTTTGATGATGGTGGTAAACATGGCACTCCCAGTATTGTTTTCGAAGTGGGTGATTCGTCTTATGCAGTCACTCCTGGTACAATACGCAAAGCTCTATATCTCCCAGAAGATTGTACCTTTTCAATTCCAGAAGAATCAGCTCTTCAGGAGTTAATGGCAAATTTGGGGTATGAAAGGAGTTTGGAAAAACTTGGGTAGTTGAAACGGTCTCATATCAGAAGAGAATGGAGCTTCTTCTTCGACTGCATCACCAAAACTTTTGGGAACAAATATTCGAATTTTGATGTTATCCCAATTCTGAGTCAGCACATCGGGTATGCTATTATCAATCAAACTCATTTTGATTTTGCAACTGGTATAATTGGTGCTATTGGGGATAGGATGACAGAGGATAGGAATGTTGTCTATTTTGCTAGATTCTGTCAACTTATTTATACTTTTTGTACTGATGAACCTCAATTAGTCAGTTCCTCAACCCCACCTTTTAAAGTTGCAAAACGATACTTTAAAGACCTGGTAAATGCTGACACTAAGAAATCAGTGGTTAAACCATTACAGATTCCTCAGTCTGTAAAACAGATCCTAGTAAATGTTGATCCTGGTACTTATAGATCTATTTACACTGATGTCCAACCAACAATAAACACCCAAAAACCATCATCCTCAACACCTCCCACTCATTTCACTCAACCTACCCTCAAGACATATCTCAAATCCTATATCTCCACTTCACATACTGATCAACCCTCAGCCTCAGCACCTACGGTGAAGCCTTCATCCTCCAAGCCAAAGAGGACAAAGACTGTTCCTCAAACACCTCAAAAGAGAAGGAGGATTGCCTTGAGAGATGAATCTGATACTGAGGACCAGGTTCCTTCTTCAGAACCTGTTGTAGGTGAAGCTGAGAAAAAGACTTCTCAGAAGGATTCTGGAATTGGGGGATCAAGGCTTCTCAAAAGGCTTAGAAGAATGACAGTCCCTGAAACTCCCAAGGAATCCAAATCAACAAAGAGATACCAGAAATAGAGGGCAAAAAGGCCAGTTTCAGATGATGAAGAGGAAGCAGCTAAGGAAGGGGATCAGGAATCTCTGATCTCACAAGATAAGGAATTTGCTCCAGTCACTTCTTCTCCATCAACTCCATCTAAGGAAGCTGCTACTGAAAAGGCCAACACGCCATCTGTGTCTCCTGTTCAAAAGTTTGTCTCTCCTGTTGATCCAGGCCTAAGTGCTGAAATTGAAATTCAGAACCTGGTTGTGCCTGAAATACTTTTCTTAGCAGCTCCACCAGCAACTAATCCTTCTACAACACATGTTCCTGATGCTGTTCAAACTCCAGAGTTATCAACACCATCTTCTCTGAATCATGTTGATGATGATCAGACTTTAGGTGAACATCAGGATTTGGCTGTTGATCAGAACTTAGAACAAAATCAGCAATTAGAGGATGTTGAAGCCTCTATTGCTACTCACACTATTGTCTTATTAGAAGATACTGATTCTTTAAGTTCTGATGCTGCAAATGCTGGAGATACTGGTGATGCTGCTCCAACTACAGATGCTGATATAGCAGGTCCTTTAGGACATGCCCTCAACAGACTATTCTAAAGTCTGAACTGGTTAAGAAGTTTGTTACCGGAGAAGCACCAGTACCTTGGAGTGAAACTCCTGCAGGTCAGGAGTGGACTAAGGAATGGAACTCAGTTTCATGTGTTCCAACTGAAAAGCATCTTGTTGAGCACTTGACTAAAGCTGATGAAACGTTAAATTCTGATGATTTTAAAACCCAACTTAAAGTCACTGCATTGAGTACTAAACATCTACAAGGTCTTCATTCAACTACTCATGCAGAGCTACACAAGATTCAGGAGAACTTTATCAAACAGGAACAAGTTTGGAAAATTGATAAGAAAAAGTTCTTCCAACCTACCATTGACAGGATTGCTTATATTGAGAAGACTCAAGATCATCAACAAGCTCAGATTGATGAAATTCTGAAAAATCAAGCTTCTCAGCAATCACAACTAACTGAAATCCAATCCTCAGTGGAATTGCTTATCTCTCTTCTACTACCTGCTGATGCCAAAAAGGGGGAGAAAGTAATTAAGTCCAAATGCAAGACTGACAAGACACTGACAGGAAAGGATAATGAAAAAGATGATCAAGGAAACTCTGGAATTGGTAGTGGTCATAGTCAAGGTAGAGGATTCACATCAAGACAAGCTAGTCACAGGACAAGTTCTGATACTGGGAAGAGAATAAGTTCTGCTACTGGTAAAAGGATAAGTTCTGATAAACTTTTAGATCTTGATGAAGAAATGTCAAGACAGTTATTTCTTCAGGAAAATCCAGGAATGGACTTGGAGAGTTTAATGAAAGAAGAAGCCAGGCTTAAATCAGAGAAAGTTACATCTAAATCTGAAGCTTCTGGTAAAAAGCCACTTCTAAAACTCAAAGGCATTGTGATCAAAGAAAGGACACTTCCTGAAGCAACATTGGCTAGATCGCAACCGCAGATAGATCCAAGATCCAAGGGTAAAGAAAAAGTTGGTGAACCTATCAAGGTTTATGTGCCTCCTGAGGATGAAGAAATTACTGATGAAAAGGATGATCTTGCTCTGACTTCAAGAAAAGTTCTTAAAACAACCTCTGACAAGGCTCAAGTTGTTCAGAGTTAAGAAATTGTAAGTTCTGATATTCAGAAGAAGCAAGTAACCTCTGACATAGCTCAAGTTAACTTGATATCAGAAGATAGAATAAAAACACTCCTACCAGGATTCACTAAAGCAAAACAGACTCAACCTTTGAAGACTATCGCAAGTGGTTTTGAAGTAAGAGTAGTTACTGGAAAGGAAGCTAGAGATAAGACTGGATTGGGAAGTGCTGATGAAAGAAGAATACATAACACTACCAATGATCCAACTTCCTTGAGTGAACCAGGTATTGGAGCAACTCCTGAGAGATTGAATCAACTGGAATCTGTACAGATGGTTTACCATACCTACTTGAAAGAATACATCATGTTGTATTTCAAGACAGATGATAGGGTTTATCATATAAGACAAAATGCTATTCCATTGAAGTATTTTTAAGAATTGGAGCATGTACTTTTCTTACTTCAAGTGGATGACAGAATAACAGGAACTGCTGTAAACTACTTAAAAGAACAGATTCAGAGACAGAAAATGCTTTATTCTGTTAAGTCTGATAGCACATATGTTCCAAAGTACAGAGATCACAATGGTGATATTGTTGATATGAAGTCTAATACTGCACAGATCAGAACATATCTTGGTATTAAGGGACTTGAATTCAATCTGGAGTCTGACAAAGCCTATGTCATAAGACTAGATCAGGAGTTGAGAAAAGCAAAGATTAATGATCTCAGAGCTGTAATCTTTCAAACTGGTGAAGATACTGCAGAGCTTAAAGATGCCAAAAGGAGAATGATTGATGAACTTAGATATGCTGAGAAATGTTTGTTGAAGAACTATCTCAGAACAACTCCTGACATTAGAGAGATCAGATGATGAAGCCAAGTTGAAGATCTACTACTGCTTAAATTCTGATATTTGTACAGACTGAAGTTGTTATCAGAAGTTGAATATTGGTAAAGCTTTAAGGACTGTAAGTTGTAGTTATCTAGTCTAATTCTCATGCATTTGTACTTAATGTTTTTGACATCATCAAATATCTGTTAAACTTGTATATTATGCTAATTTACAAGTTGGGGGAGATTGTTAGATATATTTGATAATGTCATGGCTAATATAATTTATGTTTAGATTTCAGATCTTACTTAACAGGACGAATCAGTACTTAACTGTTGATCAGTACTTATACTGGAAGTCAGGATTTAAGGATATCAGTACTTATATTATCAGGAGATAATCATCAGAAGTTAGATATCAGAACTTAAGTGCTGAAGGACGATCAGATAAGGAAAGTAGTTGATTAAAGGAAAGAAGATCGAGATAAACATAAGAAGAGATATGCATGACGAAGGAGTTCCGTGAAGAATGGAATACTTGGAAGAAAAGATATCTGATTGATATATTTTAGGAAGCAGAATTATATTCCATATCAATTAGTGATTATCTTATAACTGTGTAGTATATAAACACAGACATAGGGTTTACACTATAAGTGTTATCATATTCGAGAAGATTATTTATTGTAACCCTAGCAGCTTTCGTGATATTTGTTCATCACTGAGAGGTAACAGTTCCATACTGTAACAGAGTTTATTGTTTCAATAAAGTTTGTTTTTCTGTTACTTAATATATTAAAGTTTGATTTGATTGTATTATACACTGTATTCACCCCCTCTACAGTGTGTGTGACCTAACAGTAGGAATGGAGTGAGAGTGAGGAATTACTACCTGTAATGGAAGAGCATCTGATGTTAGAGGAGCCTGGGTGGCTTGAACCACTGGAGGTTGAGCTTGCTGTTCATAACCGGGAAGATTGAAAATAGGTAAGGGAATATAAGTGGCCATGAAAGCAGATATAAGTATTGGAACTTGCATGAATTTGAAGGTTGTGTTTTGGCGGGTGTAAATCTTTTTGCTTACAGGAGGGGGTTCGGTTACTGCGGAGTTAGCAAAAAGGGCTTTGTGCTCAGGTGTGAGAAGATGATCTGCTATAAGCATGAGAAAACGAGCATAGTAACACGAGACCCTACGATTTATAGAATGATCACGTAAAGCAGTAGTGAGACGTCTCAAGAGAATGGGTAAAATTAGTTTGCCAAAATTGATCCTTTGATTGAAAACAACCGCAAGACCAATATACTGCGGAGTGGAAGTGATGTTGTGAAAGTTGGATTTAGTGCAGTTGGCAAACACTTTAGAAAGTGTATCGAAGAAAATGTCCCATTCAGACACCAAATTGGATTTTGAAAGTTTGGTTAAATTGATCACCCCCTGATAGTGAATAGCGTGGAAAAAGTTTGAAATATCATTTTCAGAGGGCAAATTACAGAAATTGTCCATAGGAAAATTTAAAGCTCGATTGACGACTGTTTCATCAACCACATACTGTGTGTTTGCCACGGTGAATGAAAAAGATTTAAAATCATCGGCCACAATAGAGGTTGTGCAAATCAGTCTTAGCAGATCAACATTTAAAATCACATTTGATTTTGAAAGGCATATGTCATAGCCTATTTGTTTATTCGAGGATTTAACTCAACTCAAATAAGAATGTAATAAGTAAATAGTGGATCTATCGTCAGAGAGATCTCATAGAGTAACATCTGTCAAAGGGTTAAGAAACATTATTCATCTACAGACTTGAAGACTTAATTCACTAGAAGAAGCTCAAGAAATTGATCAAGCCTCAGTGATATAAATCAAGATTGTGGATTTAATCAAGTGACAGAGATCTCGTCAGGGTATCAATTAATTACAAGGATTTAGTCTGAAGAAAATCAAGAGTATCAAGGTCAAGGCTTGAAGAAACGTCACGGAAGTTAGTCACTCATGAACCAGACAGTACATCGAGTGTCAACATTGAAGTGGTGGAATTGATTCATAATTGACAGTAATTTTCAGAAGATTTTCAGAAGAATGGTTGCTGCTCAAGACTAGTATTAATTCTCTATTAATTAATTAAGTCAAATAATTTAATTAAGAAAATAAATTATATCTGCAAAGATTAATTTATTGATTAATTGAATTAATTGATTAATTAATTCAGAATTAATATTAAGGATTTTCAGAATTGTTATTAGATTAAAATCTATTAATAATTCAGTAAGACAATTTGATTTGAACTACTATGACAATCGGTATGACAATTGATAGTCATACCGAAAGTCTTGCTAGTTCATTCTGATTGTCTTGCTAGCTATTGGGATTGTCTTGCTAGTTCAAAAGAATAGTCTCACCGAAAGTCCTACCAGTTCAAATGGATTGTCATGCCAGTTCATTTGATTGTCTTGCCGAAAGTCTTGCTGATTCAACTGGATTGTTTTGTTTACTTAAACGACAAAAAAAACAGAAGACGTTCATACAATAATTCAAACAGAACACACAAGTTAAGAACAAGCAGAAAAGAAAAAAACAAGCAGTAATATTTCATCCTTTCATCTGCTTTATTCAAGATCAAAATTCTAGATTGTAAAATTAAATCCAAACCACTAGAATTATTTATCTTGTTCTTGTGTAACAATCTAGCGGATTAAAATCCCTAGAACTTAATCTCAAATCGCATTTAGCATTTGATCTTTTCATTGCAAAAATAGAAAAAGTTCATGTCGAATTTATTCTAGATTTGTAATAATTGATTTGAGATTAATCCCTTGTAAACGATACCGTTGTTGTAACACCTTTCAAGTTTAATAAAAGTTTTATTTAACTTGAATTTTGTTTCACATTTTTATTCCGCATTTTATTCGATTAAACGGTATTGTTTGTATTCAACCCCCCTTCTACAAACAAATTGGGACCTAACAATTGGTATCAGAGCCTTCTGATTAACGTACAAATCAAGATCCTAGACTTTTGTGTTTCTTTCACTCCTTGAATTTTTATTCACTCAAAAATTCATCTACACAAAAAGTTGGAACCGTTAAAATTCCACTATTCGATAAAGAAAATTATGTTATGTGGAAGAAGAAGATGCTATTGTTTTTACAAGTTGCTAATCCCAAATATCTGCAAGTGTTAAAGAAGGGTCCAAAAATTCCTATGGTTATTGAACCAGAGGTAATAGAAAATGATGTGGTGATCACCAAAGCTAGAACTTATGTGAAAGATCCTGAGGATTTCTCTCCTGCTGAAATAGAAGAAGCCTCCCTGGATGTTAGCCTTCAATTAATTTTAGTAGATTCCTTTGATCCCTTGATGAATAGACATGTGATGAATTGTAAAGATTCCAAACATATTTGGGAAACTATTGAGGTTATTAATGAAGGCACAGAGGAAGTTAGGGAGAATAAGTTAGAAATCCTAACCTCTGAGTATGAATACTTTAAATCCAATCCAGGAGAAGGAATCACTGAAGTGTTTGAGAGGTACAATGCATTGATCAATAACCTGAACATTAATGGTAAATACTATTCCATCAGGGAGGTCAACAAAAAGTTCCTTTTAACACTGCCAACTCATTTTGAACATAGAATCACTGCCATAAGAGAAGCAAGAGATCTGAGTGAGATTTCTTTGGAAAGGCTCTATGGTGTGTTAAAGACTTATGAGTTGGAGCAGATTCAGCAGAAGGAAGTTTACGGGAAAGGAAGAGTGGTCAGCACGTCTACTGCTCTAGTAGCTGAAGATCAACAACATCAACAATCTCAACAGTCAGAAAGAATGGTACAGTCTTCCAAGGTTGAAGAAAATGTGATAGTAGCAGAATTTGATCCTCCTACTACAAATCAATCAGGAGATGATTTTTATTCCTTGGAAGAACTGGAGCAATTGGAGGATGAGTCAATGGCCCTGATTGTCAAGAGATTCTCAAATGTCAGATTCAAAAGGAATCCCAAGTTCAAGTACAAGTCCAACTACAACAGATTCCAGAAAGGTGGATCTTCATCCTCTAACACCAGCAGTGGTGGGTATAAAACAGGGATGGTTGATCGAAGCACCATTCGATGCTTAAACTATAATGAGTTGGGACACTTTGCCACAGAATGCAGGAAGCCAAAACAAGTTAGGAAGAACTCTTACGATTCTAATCAGAAGAGTAAATCTGAAAGGGCTTACCTGGCAAAGGGAAGAAGCTGGGATGATACTGACAGTGAAGATGAAGAAGTTGGGAATCTTGCTCTTATGGCTAGTGATGCAAACACCTCATCGTCAAGAAAAGAGGTAAAATTTACTGATGCTGAATTAGTTTATCATCTAGGAGGTTCCTTAGATTGTGCTCATCGTGATAATGAATTGTTAAATCAACAAATCAAAGACCTTGAGAAAAAGGTCAATGAATTAAGACTTGCGCACATTAATCAAGATAAATTAAAAGAACAAGTATCTTTTCTACAGAATAGAGTTGACTGTTATAGACAACTTGAAACTATTCTCAAAGACAAGATCACCGGTCTTGAGGCTAAGGTTAAACCTTACTTTAATTCTTGTTCGAAGTCCAAAGAGTTTTACAATAAGCAAGCTGTTAATCAAACATCTGGAATAGGTTATGATTACAATGCTGCTATTGGAAAATTAGGCATAAACTCCCCTCCTCATGTCTGTGCTAAAGACAGGGAAGTACCACATGTGCTTAAGGGTGTTGATGAACCCCTCTATAAAGAATCAATTGCTGAACCATTTGATGAGACCTCATTTATTATTCAAGAAGAAATCCGTGCTGAAGATAATGCTAATGAGAAAGCTGTCTCCAATTCAAGTGTGTCAAAAGTTCCAGTCAAGGTTGTGAAAGCAACTGAGACTAACTCAGACACACATGAGTTGGATAACACAAATGCCATGTCTACCATGCATAAGTTGCCTATTGTTAATCCCTCTCATAAAGCATGTGGTGTTCCTGATTGTATGTCTTGTGCTTTTAATCTGATGTATGCTTATTTTAATGGTAAGCATGTTTCTAATGATAAGACTACTCCTCGTCAGCATGTGAATAATAGAAAGCATGATAGGTCTAAGACTGCTAGTCCTCCTAAAGCTAGAAAGGAGACATTTGTGCCTAAGCCTAAACAGAAATTTGTCAAGGCTGTTCACAAGGTAAAATGTCCAGTCATTGAGAAAGTTGAGAATATTAAAATTAAGAATGTTGTTTTTCCTGATAAAGGCCAATTTTACAAATATGCCGGACCCAGCCAAGCTTGGGTTCCGAAGAAGGTCTAATCCATTTGTATTGCAGGGCATTAAACAGGTACAACCGGTAGTGTGGATTCTTGACAGCGGATCGTCAAGACATATGACCGGAGATAGAGCCCTGCTATCAAATGTGGTTGAGAAAGCTGGCCCAGTGGTTACCTTTGGAGATAATAGCAAAGGTTTAACGGAGGAATATGGCTGTTTGCTAGCTGGAAATGTTATCATTGAAAATGTGTATGTTGTGCAAGGACTTGAACACAATCTGCTTAGCATTAGTCAGTTCTGTGACAACGGCTACAATGTTTTATTCGACAAGCTGAAGTGTCAGATTCTGCACAAGAAAAGTGAAAAACCCTCCTTGATGGGAATCCGGAAAGGTAATCTGTTCGTAGCTGACATGAACTCTGGAAGCAATCCTGAAGTCAATTGTTTCTATGCAAAGGCATCGTCAGATGAGAGTTGGCTATGGCACAAGAGACTTTCTCATCTCAATTTCAAAACAATGAATTCTCTTGTCAAAAGAGAATTGGTCAGAGGTCTGCCTCAGCTGGAATTCTCCCCAGAAGGACTATGTGAGGCTTGCCAGAAAGGAAAGTCAAAGAAAGCAAGTCACAGAGACACTGACACATCTTCCATAATTGGTGTTCTGCAATTATTGCACATGGATTTATTTGGACCAGTTAATGTCCTTTCGATGTCAAAGAAGTGTTACTGTCTTGTGATAGTTGATGACTATTCCAAGTATACGTGGGTTTTATTTCTTCACTCTAAGGATGAAACACCACAAGTTGTGATTGATCATATCAAGATGATTGAGTTAGAGTCTAATGTCCCTGCTAGAGCAATAAGGTCAGATAATGGAACAGAATTCAAGAATTCACTTCTCAATGGATTCTGTACAGACAAAGGGATTACCAGACAATTTTCAGCTCCTAGAACCCCTCAGCAAAATGGAGTGGTAGAAAGGAAGAATCGTACATTGATTGAAGCTGCAAGAACGATGTTAAGTGAATCAGGTCTTCCAATGTACTTTTGGGCTGAAGCTGTCAATACTGCATGTTATACTCAGAATCGAACTCTAATCAACAAAGACTTCATGAAAACTCCTTATGAGATTTTGAATGAACAGAAACCTTCTATCAAATACTTTCATGTATTTGGTGCCAGATGCTTCGTGCTCAAGGATGGAGATGATCGTCGTGGTAAATTCGAGGCAAAGGCATATGAGGGTATTTTTGTTGGATATGGAAGATGATCATACAGAGTGTATATCATTGATCAACACAAAGTAACTGAAAGTGTCAATGTTACATTTGATGACACTAAACTCCCTAGTATCCAAACTGAAGATCCTTCTGAGAAACTGAAGTTTGATGATATGTCAGATTCAGAATCAGAACATGGTCAAGAACCTGAGTTTGTTGCTGGTGAAGAACCTGTTAATCATGATGATACTCAAGGTAATAGTGATGGAAATGTTGGCAACAATGGAGATACCACTGCTACTGACGGAGAATCTTCAAGTCAACATGGCAACAACTCAGGGGGAGATGCTGAAGGATCATCTAGTAGGACACAACATCCCAATGAATTTCAAGGTGAATCATCTAGATCAAATCTTCCAAGACAGACTGTCTGGAATAAAGCTCATCCTTTTGAGTTGATTATTGGTGATCCAGATGTTGGAGTCAGAACTAGACGTGCTACTCAAAATGAGTGTCTGTTCTCAGGATTTCTTTCTGAGATGGAACCTAAGAAGATTGAGGAAGCACTGACTGATCCAGATTGGGTGATTGCTATGCAAGATGAACTCAATCAGTTTGAAAGTCAACAAGTATAGAAACTGGTACCTAGACCTACACAAAAGAAGGCTGTTGGTACTAGGTGGGTATTCAGGAATAAACTAGATGAAGATGGTGTGGTTACAAGAAACAAGGCAAGACTGGTAGCAAAAGGGTATTCACAAGCTGAAGGCATTGATTATGATGAAACCTATGCTCCAGTGGCTAGACTAGAGGCCATCAGGATATTTTTGGCATTTGCAGCATTCTCTAACTTTAAAGTTTATCAAATGGATGTCAAGAGCGCCTTTCTGAATGGAAAGCTAGATGAAGAGGTATATGTAGAGCAACCTCCTGGTTTTGAAGATCCAGATCATTTGGATTTTGTCTTCTTTCTTTTCAAGGCTATTTATGGGCTCAAACAGTCTCCAAGAAAATGGTATGACACTCTCTCTGAATTTCTTATTGAAAATAGCTTTATTAGAGGTGTCATAGACAAAACTCTCTTTTCTTAAAAACATAAGAATGATACTATATTAGTCCAAGTCTATGTGGATGATATAATATTTGGGTCTACTAATGATAATCTCTGTAAGAGATTTGCTAAGTTAATGCACAACAAGTTTGAAATGAGCATGATGGGAGAGCTGAAGTTCTTTCTTGGATTACAAGTAAATCAAAGGTTAGATGGAACATTTATTTGTCAATCCAAGTATCTTAAGGAACTCCTCAAAAAGTACAATCTAGAGGATTCCGCATTAGCAAGGACTCCATCAACTACAGCTGTCAAGCTTGGACCATGTGAAAACTCCATTAAGGTAGATGTCACAAGCTACAGAGGTATGATTGGCTCGTTACTCTATCTTACTGCAAGTAGACCAGATATTATGTATGCTACATGCTTATGTGCAAGGTTCCAAGCGGATCCTAGAGATATTCATCTCGTTGCTGTTAAACGAATATTAAGATATCTTAAGGGAACACCAAATCTAGGTATTTGGTACCCTAAAGAATCTGGTTTTAACCTTGTTGGATATACAGATTCAGATTATGCAGGAAGTGTTGTTGATAGGAAAAGCACCTCAGGGAGTTGTCAATTCCTAGGTAGCAGACTAGTCTCGTGGTACAGCAAGAAACAGCAAACAGTTTCCAACTCAACGGTCGAGGTTGAATATATTGCTGCTGGAAGCTGCTGTGCTCAGATCTTGTGGATTAGGAACCAGCTACGAGACTATGGCTCTGTATTGAACAAAATTCCTATTTTATGTGACAATACAAGTGCAATAGCCATCACCAACAACCCTGTGCAGCACTCGAGGACAAAGCACATTGACATCAGGTATCATTTTATTAGAGAGCACGTCATGAATGGTACTGTTGAACTATTTTTTGTTCCAACAGAGGAACAAATAGCAGATATTTTCACTAAACCACTTGATGAATCCACATTTACCAGATTAGTTGGTAAATTGGGTATGTTGAATAGTTTTAGTGATTAATCTAGTTAATATCTGAGATCTGTTCTTGAATGAATTTACAAATGAATTTTTCATAAATGAAAAATTTATTTGCAAATTTATTTTATCATTTTATCATATTTCTTGCTTAATTCTATGTAATTTATATTATCTTATCTGTTTTATTTACTCTACTTGTTAACTTCAAATATCTCAGAATATTTTATTTTCACTAAAAATATTTTTCTATGAATTTTACTTGCTAAAATTCAACAGAAATCTATTTTTGGAATGAAAATAATTAATTCTGAAATATTGTCTGTGTTTTGTAAATATTTTCTGAATTTTTACTATTAATATAAGACTTTATTTCAGTTTTCCATATTGGTTAATATTTTCTGTAAATATTTAATTGTCTCTCTACTGAAAATCATTTCAGTACATATATATATATATATATTTATGTGTGTCTTTAACAGTTTTTATGTTAATTATTCAGTATATTTTAATTACTTAATTTAGTTTATACTAGAATGACAATCGGCAAGACAATTGAAATTGTCTTGCTGAAAGTCATTCCAGTACTAATACAGGGTTATTTTTAAATCAGTTTAATTTTATAACTGGAAAGACAATCGGTATGACAATTGATTGTCATGCCAGTAATAAAATTAATATCAGATATATTATGTTTTATTTTGTACAGGTATGACAATCGGTATGACTATCAGATTGTCATACCAGTTATGTATTATTATTTGTTTTGTTTTTTTGTTTTTTTTTCAAATTAGCCTGGTATGACTATCGGTATGACAATCGGTAAGACTATCCCGAATTGTCATACTAGTTGTCCTACTTAATTCTACTTAATTTTTTTGTTTAGTTTTATTTTATCAGATCACTTTCTTTCTTTTCAAATTCCAACAGTTATCTGTCTCTCTCTCTCTTCGATCAAACTCAAATCAATCGCCATTGTTGTTTTCCTTGCTCGAGTTTTTACTCAGCATACATCACTCCTGCTATATATACATACAAGTATATACATACAGGAGTGCTGCCAAAATTTTTTTTTAAAAAAAAATTTTCAAATCGTTTTTTTTCTCCTTCAAAATCAGCTTGTGCTTGTTTATTTTTGGGAATTTTTTTTGTGCTTTTCATCTATTATTATTTTATGTCTTTTGGCTTTTCAAATCTGCGTTTGTGAGTTAAGAATTTTAACGAGATACATTTATGTCTAAATTTTTCGATTATAATTAATTTAATTCGAATTATTAAATTAATTTAATTAATTCGAATTTTTTTAATATTATTCTTAAAGTTCTGAAAGTGTGTGTCTTATTATTATTTTTAAATGGCTCTCAATTTCCAAATCGTTTCGCATAATCTTGTTGGTTATTTTAATCCAGAAAAATGTGATGTGGAAAAATTTAAGCCATGGATTAGATTTTTAAATGACCATTCGATTGTTAGCTCTGCTATTAAATCAAATGTGATTTTAAATGTCGATCTGCTTAGACTGATTTGCACAACCTCTACTGTGGCCGATGATTCAAAATCTTTTTCATTCACCGTGGCAAACACACAATATGTGGTTGCTGAAACAGTCATCAATCGAGCGTTAAATTTTCCATTGGATAATTTCTGTAATTTACCCTCGGAAAATGATATCACAAACTTTTTCCATGCTATTCACTATCAGGGGGTGATCAATTTAACCAAACTTTCAAAATCCAATTTGGTGTCTGAATGGACATTTTCTTCGATACACTTTCTAAAGTGTTTGCCAACTGCACTAAATCCAACTTTCACAACATCACTTCCACTCTGCAGTATATTGGTCTTGCGGTTGTTTTCAATCAAAGGATCAATTTTGGCAAACTACTTTTTCCCATTCTCTTGAGACGTCTCAATACTGCTTTACGTGATCATTCTAGAAATCGTAGGATATCATGTTACTATGCTCGTTTTCTCATGCTTATAGCAGATCATCTTCTCACACCTGAGCACAAAGCCCTTTTTGCTAACTCTGCAGTAACCGAACCCCCTCCTGTAAGCAAAAAGATTTACACCCGCCAAAACACAACCTTCAAATTCATGCAAGTTCCAGTAATTGTATCTGCTTTCATGGCCACTTATATTCCCCTACCTATTTTCAATTTTCCTGGTCATGAACAGCAACCTCAACCTCCAGTGGTTCAAGCCACCCAGGCTCCTCCAACATCAGATGCTCTTCCATTACAGGTAGTAATTCCTCACTCTCACTCCATTCATACTTCTGTTGAAAGACCCCCAGTGGTCGATAGGACTGACCATGAAGTTGTAGAACCACAGCTTCAATCCCAGGTCATAGAGCCAAACACAGAGTCACAACCTATCTCAACCTCTCCCCCACTGTCTAAAATGTTACCCAGAAGGTTAATAGAAGTAGTGTATTGTTGAATGTGAGTGAACCCTCAGCTCTGCCTCCTCCCAAGAAAAGAAGAACATATATTGAGGCATCTGAAAGCCCATCCTTGTCCTCCCAACAGGACATGGACTTTGAAATGGCCAATGAACAGTTACTAGAGACATTCTCTCAACAGGATGAATCTATTGAAATTCGCCATAGGGCCATGGCATCCTGTACTGAGTCAAGCACAATTCCATTACTCACAATGGAACCATACATACCAGTAGATGATACTCAGGACACGGAGCGAGGAGTGCACATAGAGTCTGTTATAGTGCATGCCATAGTTACGGCAGAAGAGCAGTCACATGCTTCTGAGGGAAAATCTGACTCTCAGCCACCCTTAATAGAGTCATTTTCTCCCCTCCCAAATCAAACACCTCTGGCTCCCTCACGGGATTCTCCACTCGCAGATTTATCTGGAGAAAGTGGAGGGCAACTCGATCAATCTATCCCTGAAGCAATTCAGACATCTATTTCACATGAAATGATAGGTTTGACTGAGGATCGGGACTCGCGAATTCCCATTGCACCACCACTGACCTCTCTTGAAGAGGCTAGGGTGATTTTAACTGCAGGTACAGAAGAACAGCAACAGGAAGACTCCTCACGAGCAATTATATTGAGAGAAACACAAGCACGTGAGGTGAGTGAACCAAACACGAGTGAAATTCAGGTGAGAGCACACACAGACACAGACACTGAAAACCTGTTAGCTCAAATTGCTGCTCTAAAAGAAGAACTTGCTAAAAGCCAAGTTGAGGCTCAAGCATTCAAAGCACAAGTGGTTGAACGGTCTTCTTCTTCCACCTCTGTCAACAATCAGCTGGCACTCATAAGGAATGATATCTCAGATCTCAAGAACACTGTCACACCAAAGCTCAATTCCATTCAGGAAACTCCAACTTTATCAGCTGATGACATTTCTAACTTCTGCTCTCTACATACAAGAATGACTTCTCTTGAAGACCTAGTTGAAATGAATCATGCACTGGACTCCTCCAGATTTCTAAAGATAGAAACGGGCATGGAACATCTTAATGAAGGAATGAAACACTTGTATTTCATGATCAAGAATTCTCACTGCCCTAATGAAGAACAAAGAACTTACTTTGAAGGGCCGTCTGGTGGAGGCTCAGGCTCTGGAGATGATGGAGGTCATGGAGGTTCTCAAGGAAAGTCAGTAGAGGATTCCTCAACTAAGGGGGAGAAGAAAGGGAGTAGTGGAAAGGGGAAAGAAAAAGATACCTCTGCTGGAGACAAAGGAAAGGCTGATGATGTCTACTATAGTGGAGAACAGGATGACTTTGATATTTTTGACATTCCCACTGAACCAGTCTTGGAAGATAAAGATGGTTTATTTGAAGCTGAAGAGGAAAGTGATTTTGGAGAATGGGAAGAGGAAGCTACAGTGGATTATATCTTTGAGAAAGATTTTCACCAGCAGCGGTCAGAGTTGAAAAGAAAAGAAGCTGAACTCAAAAAGGTCTCCCAGATCATTGACATAAGGAAAGACATACAAAGAACAGAAACTCTTCAAAAGCAACGTCTTCATGACATTAAGGCTCAAGAAAGGAGAAGAGATGTCAGACTGAAGATTGGTGAAAAATGGGATGAAGCTAGGAGAGTACTTGATATGCCTTAGCTGAGCACTAACAATGATAGGCAGTTCCTACATCTTCTTGACAAGCTAGAAATCTCAAATCCTAACAATGACATGTACATGAATGCTATCAAGACTGAAGTCTCAAGGATCACAGCTGCTTTTGACAGATCCCTAAATGAGATGAGCATTTTTGTATATTGTCGGAGTGAAGGATCTTTCAAGGTGTCACTTCATCTGTTTGAGAATCGTTCTTTGTCAGAGATTTGGGTTCTTCTCAACAAAGTAAAAAGAAGCTCATAATTGAATGAAGTTCTTCGAGAAAGGCTTAAAGAGTTTGCCAGCAGGGCTAGTCCTCAAGTGGTCAACAATCCTCATCAGGTGAGATTCTTTAAGTCTGATTATCTTCAAATCTGTCAGCTAGATGTACAATCTCTTAAAGACTACTCAGCTAAGCATCTGGTCTGGATGGAACATCATTTAAGAACTGCTGGATACTCATCCATGTTGAAGACTCAAGCTGCTGATTTAATTCAAGCTTATTGTGAAAAGAATATTAAAAGGTACAATCAGATCAAGAATAAGCTGAAGTCAGTTGGAGTTCAACCAGTCAGACCAGCAAGCTTCACTTCAGAAAAAGATCGTGTCTTTGACAAAGAGTTGCTTCAAGATCTAGAAGAAGGTGAAGTCGGAAGAGAAGACAACTGAAGTCAATTAGCTCAAAACTCAATGTAATATGATTAGAGCTTTATGAATCAAGATAGACTAATGTAGTTATATGTTCAGGCTAGAGGAACATCTATCTTGTATTCACTTGTAAATTTCTTATGGAATCTGGAAAATGTTAAATATAATCCAGAACTTTTCTGCTATTTACTTTGCATTACTGTTTATATCTTTTTCTTATTTGTTAGTTGAGTTATCCTCTAGGTATTTGTTGTTATTGTCTAACAAGCAAATAGGGGGAGATTGAAAGGCATATGTCATAGCCTATTTGTTTATTCGAGGATTTAACTCAACTCAAATAAGAATGTAATAAGTAAATAGTGGATCTATCGTCAGAGAGATCTCACAGAGTAACATTTGTCAAAGGGTTAAGAAACATTATCCATCTATAGACTTGAAGACTTAATTCACTGGAAGAAGCTCAAGAAATTGATCAAGCCTCAGTGATATAAATCAAGATTGTGGATTTAATCAAGTGACAGAGATCTCGTCAGGGTATCAATTAATTACAAGGATTTAGTCTGAAGAAAATCAAGAGTATCAAGGTCAAGGCTTGAAGAAACGTCACGGAAGTTAGTCACTCATGAACCAGACAGTACATCGAGTGTCAACATTGAAGTGGTGGAATTGATTCATAATTGACAGTAATTTTCTGAAGATTTTCAGAAGAATGGTTGCTGCTCAAGATTAGTATTAATTCTCTATTAATTAATTAAATCAAATAATTTAATTAAGAAAATAAATTATATCTGTAAAGATTAATTTATTGATTAATTGAATTAATTGATTAATTAATTCAGAATTAATATTAAGGATTTTCAGAATTGTTATTAGATTAAAATCTATTAATAATTCAGTAAGACAATTTGATTTGAACTACTATGACAATCGGTATGACAATTGATAGTCATACCGAAAGTCTTGCTAGTTCATTCTGATTGTCTTGCTAGCTATTGGGATTGTCTTGCTAGTTCAAAAGAATAGTCTCACCGAAAGTCCTACCAGTTCAAATGGATTGTCATGCCAGCTCATTTGATTGTCTTGCCGAAAGTCTTGCTGATTCAACTGGATTATTTTGTTTACTTAAACAACAAAAAAAAACAGAAGACGTTCATGCAATAATTCAAACAGAACACACAAGTCAAGAACAAGCAGAAAAGAAAAAAAACAAGCAGCAATATTTCATCCTTTCATCTGCTTTATTCAAGATCAAAATTCTAGATTGTAAAATTAAATCCAAACCACTAGAATTATTTATCTTGTTCTTGTGTAACAATCTAGCGGATTAAAATCCCTAGAACTTAATCTCAAATCGCATTTAGCATTTGATCTTTTCATTGCAAAAATAGAAAAAGTTCATGTCGAATTTATTCTAGATTTGTAATAATTGATTTGAGATTAATCCCTTGTAAACGATACCGTTGTTGTAACACCTTTCAAGTTTAATAAAAGTTTTATTTAACTTGAATTTTGTTTCACATTTTTATTCCGCATTTTATTCGATTAAACGGTATTGTTTGTATTCAACCCCCCTTCTACAAACAAATTGGGACCTAACAGATTTAATAGCAGAGCTAACAATCGAATGGTCATTTAAAAATCTAATCCACGGCTTAAATTTTTCTACATCACATTTATCCAGATTAAAATAACCAACAAGATTATGCGAAACAATTTGAAAATTGAGAGCTATTTAAAAATAATAATAACACACACACTTTCAGAATTTTAAGAATAATATTAAGAAAATTCGAATTAATTTAATTAATTTAATAATTCGAATTAAATTAATTATAATCAAAAAATTTAGACAGAAATGTATCTCGTTAAAATTCTTAACTCACAAACGCAGATTTGAAAAGCCAAAAGACACAAAACAGAAATTAAAATTAAAAATACCCAAAATCAACAAACCCAACCCGATTTTGAGGGGAACAAAACGAAGTGCAAAAGATTTTTAAAAAAAATTGGCAGCACTCCTGTACGTATATACGTGTATGTATATAACACAGGAGTGAAGTTTTAGTATGCTGAGTAAAAACTCGAGCAAGGAAGACACAGAGAACAATGGTGGTTGAGCTTGATCGAATAGAGAGAGAAAGAGAGAGAGAGAGAGAGAGAGAGAGAGAGAGAGAGAGAGAGAGAGAGAGAGAGAGAGAGAGAGAGAGAGAGAGAGAGAGAGAGAGAGAGAGAGAGAGAGAGAGAGAGAGAGAGACTGTTGGAATTTTTTTTTTTTTTAACAAAAACTGAATGACTGACTTAACAAAACAAAAAAACTTATAAGTAGACAACTGGTATGACAATTCGGGATAGTCTTACCGATTGTCATACAAGGCAAATCTGAAAAAAAACAAAAAAAAACAAAACAAACAAATAAAACAAATAATAATATATAACTGGTATGACAATCTGATAGTCATACCGATTGTCATACCAGTACAAAATAAAACATAATATGTCTGATATTAATTTTATTACTGGCATGACAATCAATAGTCATACCGATTGTCTTGCCAGTTATAAAATTAATCTGATTTAAAAATAAACAAGTATTAGTACCGGAATGACTTTCAGCAAGACAATATCAATTGTCTTGCCGATTGTCATTCTAGTATAACATAAAATAAGTATTTAAATATACTGAATAATTAACATAAAAACTGTTAAAAACACAACAAAAAAACAGAATATATAAAATATTACAATTACAGAAAACTTAAATGAATATGGCACAAAATATTTACATAATTAAAATAATTAAAATATTTCAGAGATAATAATATTTTCAGTCCAAAAATAGATTTCTTTTGAATTTTAACAAATTAAATTCATAGAAAAATATTTTTAGAGAAAATAAAATATTCTGAGATATTAAAATTAACAAGTTGAGTAAATAAATAAGATAAGATAATAAAAATTACATAGAAATAAGCAGGAAATTTTGGAAAATGATAAAATAAATTTGCAAATAAATTTTTCATTTATGAAAAATTCATTTATAAATTCACTCAAGAACAGATTTCAGATATTCACAAGTTTAATCACTAAAGCTATTCAACATACCCAATTTACCAACTAATTTGGTAAATGTGGATTCATCAAGAGGTTTAGTGAAAATATCTGCTATTTGTTCTTCTGTTGGAACAAAAAATAGTTCAACAGTACCATTCATGACGTGCTCTCTAATAAAATGATACCTGATGTCGATGTGCTTTGTCCTCGAGTGCTGCACAGGGTTGTTGGTGATGGCTATTGCACTTGTATTGTCACATAAAATAGGAATTTTGTTCAATATAGAGCCATAGTCTCGTAGCTGGTTCCTAATCCACAAGATCTGAGCACAGCAGCTTCCAGCAGCAATATATTCAGCCTCGGCCGTTGAGTTGGAAACTGTTTGTTGTTTCTTGCTGTACCATGAGACTTGCCTGCTACCTAAGAATTGACAACTCCCTGAGGTGCTTTTCCTATCAACAACACTTCCTGCGTAATCTGAATCTGTATATCCAACAAGTTTAAAACTAGATTCTTTAGGGTACCAAATACCTAGATTTGGTGTTCCCTTAAGATATCTTAAGATTCGTTTAACAGCAACGAGATGAATATCTCTAGGATCCGCTTGGAACCTTGAATATAAGCATGTAGCATACATAATATCTGGTCTACTTGCAGTAAGATAGAGTAATGAGCCAATCATACCTCTGTAGCTTGTGACATCTACCTTAATGGAGTTTTCACATGGTCCAAGCTTGACAGCTGTAGTTGACGGAGTCCTTGCTGATGCAGAATCCTCTAGATTGTACTTTTTGAGGAGTTCCTTGAGATACTTGGATTGACAAATAAAAGTTCCATCTAACCTTTGATTTACTTGTAATCCAAGAAAGAACTTCAGCTCTCCCATCATGCTCATTTCAAATTTGCTGTGCATTAACTTAGCAAATCTCTTACAGAGATTATCATTAGTAGACCCAAATATTATATCATCCACATAGACTTGGACTAATATTGTAACATTCTTATGCTTTTTAGAAAAGAGAGTTTTTTCTATGACACCTCTAATAAAGCTATTTTCAATAAGAAATTCAGAGAGAGTGTCATACCATTTTCTCGGAGACTGTTTGAGTCCATAGATAGCCTTGAAAAGAAAGTAGACAAAATCCAAATGATCTGGATCTTCAAAACCAGGAGGTTGCTCTACATATACCTCTTCATCCAGCTTTCCATTCAGAAAGGCGCTCTTGACATCCATTTGATAAACTTTAAAGTTAGAGAATGCTGCAAATGCCAAAAATATCCATAAATGAAATGAAGTCAAGTGCCAGTTTGCTACCCGACGGATAAACTACAATGAAGTCGACGGATGATCAATAACTCGACGGATGATCAATAACTCGACGGATGATCAATAACTCGATGGATGATCATGAACCCGACGGATAAAGAATTCAAATATCTGTTGACAGTGACAACACAGTCACATGCGTCGAGTGGATGCAAATGGAATATGGTAGCCTATTCAACTGGGTTTTCGAGAACAAAGAAGCATTGCCATTTCCATTGTAATAGACTAGACAGTTTTTATTTTATTATCTTATCTTATTACTTTGTAATCTTGGTGATATATAAACCAGGTAGCAGCAACAAAAAAAAGAGTTGATCTAAGCAAGAAAGCAGAGAAACATTTGTAAGCAGGATTTTTAGCATTTCTCTGTAGTCTTAGAAGTTCAATTGTTGTAAGCAGCTGTGAGCATTTCTGCACACAGGGTTCTCTCGATATATAATATATATCTCTAGTGGAATCATTCAAATCCACCAGAAAGTTTTTAAAGACTCTTATTTTTAATTACTTGTGTCTTGATTCACTTAAGTTCTTATTCCGCATTGTGCTAATCAATACACTTATATTTATATTTGAGTTAGAACATTTTATTTCAAGAAAAAGTTTCAAGAATTCCATTCAACCCCCCTTCTGTAATTCTTGCCATATTGTTAAGGGACTAACATTATTATCCAATACTAAGACAAATAACAAGTTGAGATTGTTTATAACTAAGAATTAAAGTAACAATTATAACTAAGACAACAAGAATGGTTGAATTAATATATATGACAAACATGGGATCCTAACTTCATTAAATACTTCATTCAATAACCTATTTATTCTTAACCTTAGCATGTAATGGTGATGACACTAATCAGATAACACGAAACTAGTAAATGCCAACTTTCGTTGTACGAATACCCTACTACCAAGCATCCACAAAAGAGATAGAAGTTGAATAGACACCAATTATGCTTAGTCCTTATATATCTATAAGAATTGAAAATATAATGGTTTAATGCACAAGTTATCTATCGTGATTTCATAGGGCAAGTAAGATGGTTAAAATTACCTACGAATCATGCATAACAATAACACGTGAACCTATGCTAGCATGGCAAGTTCTAAACCTCTATATTCATTGTCGCTTCAATAGAGATTAACACGCTATCTTATATGTTAGCTACACACATAAGACGAATAAGCACAACCAATACTAGGTTATCATACAAACACCACACACTAAGGTATCGAAACAATTTAACTAAAGAAATTCATAAATAAATCCGCTAGAACCCCACGATAACGATTAGTTCATAATCGAACTCATCATCATCATGGGTTCCAATGAAAGCATGATAATAAACAATATAAGAGTACTAGGATTCAAAGACAAATCGAAAACAAGCATCCAAGTATCGCCTAAATCAAAGAAAACAAAAGTCTTCTTCTCCGTAGCCTTCTCGTGCTCTCTAGGTCTTCTTATTGCTCTCCCAGGCATCCTTGTTGTTGAAAACGTCTTTTTATTGGTATATATAGGCTCCAGGATGACCAAGACTCTCAAAATCTTTAATTTCGACTAAAATCAGGATTCCAGGGCAGAAACCGGGCTCGGGCGCACTATTTTTGGGAGCGGGCGCGCTGTTTTCGTGCGCGGCCGCGCTGGAATAGTGTTTTCAGTTGTGCGGGCACGCTGGTTCTGGCGCGGCCGCGCTGACATTCGAGAAAATTCTGACAATTCTTCTTTTGGCCGTATCTTCAGTTCTGCTTGTCAGAATTAGGCGATTCAACTGCCCACGCGAAGCTAACCAGATTCTCTACAACTTGAGAATGGCCTAGACTTCCAATTCTAATCTGTTTTCAGCATATTTCATTGAAAAGCTTATTTCTTCATTTAACTGATGCCTGAAATGCAATAATGCAAAAACACATCAAAAATACCAACAACTTGAGTCCAAATCACCAACTTAAGCCTGAAATGAAGCGTTCCAAGTAGATATAAAATCCACTTATCACCTTCTACGAAGACTAAGCGGCTGATAGAAGCTAGAATTCAACAATCAAAAAATGATGGAATGCAATCTAAAGAAGCTAGAAAATCAACATACTCTGGCCAAATCTCTACTCAAGTAAAAATCTCTCAAGATGTTAGTAAGGACAGACTCCAAATCTCTCAAGATGTTCGATTAAACGGTACCAATTGTTAGGTCTCAATATGTTTGTAGAAGGAGGGTTGAATACAAACAATAATGTTTAATCGAATAAAATGCGGAATAAAAAAGTGAAACAAAATTCAAGTTAAATAAAATTATTATTAAACTTGAAAGGTGTTACAACAACGGTATCGTTTACAAGGGATTAATCTCAAATTAATTATCACAAATCTAGAATAAATTCAACATGAACTTTTTCTATTTTTGCAATAAAAAAGATCAAATGCTATAAGCGATTTGAGATTAAGTTCTAGGGATTTTGATCCGCTAGATTGTTACACAAGAACAAGATAAATAATTCTAGTGGTTTGGATTTAACTTTACAATCTAGAATTTTGATCTTGAATAAAGCAGATGAAAAATGAAATGATTTGCTTTTGTTTCTACTGTATTCTTGACTTGTGTGTTCTGTATATTAATAGAATGAATGTCTTCTGCTTCTTTTATCAAAACAGCCGAATGGAAATGAACTACAATGACAATCCCTTGGCTCAGCAAGACAATCGGTAGAACTATCTTTAGAGCTAGCAAGACAATCAGAATGAACTAGCAAGACTTTCGGTAGGACAATCAGATTGTTTTTGCTGAAAATAAATAGATTTAAATCCTATAATAATTCTGGTAAGACAATCCTTTTGAATTAGCATGACTTTCGGTATGACTATTGATTGTCATACCGATTGTCATACTAATACAATCAGTTGTCTTGTTGAATTAAAACAGATTATTAAACCAATTTAAATTCTGAAAATTCTTAATATTAATTCAGAATTAATTAATCAATTAATTCAATTAATCAAATAAATTAATCTTTCAAGATTTAATTTATTTTCTTAATTAAATTATATGACTTAATTAATTAATAGAGAATTAATACTAATCTTGAGCAGCATCCATTCTTCTGTATATATTCTGAAAATCACTGAAATATATGAATCAATTCCATCACTTCAATGTTGACACTCGATGTACTGTCTGGTTTATGAGTGACTAACTTCTGTGACGTTTCTTCATGCCTTGACCTTGATACTCTTGATTTTCTTCAGACTAAATCCTTGTAATTAATTGATACCCTGACGAGATCTCTGTCACTTGATTAAGTCCACAATCTTGATTTATATCACTGAGGCTTGATCAATTGCTTGAGCTTCTTCCAGTGAATTAAGTCATCAAGTCTGTAGATGAACAATGCTTCTTAATCCTTTGACATATGTTACTCTGTGAGATCTCTCTGATGATAGATCCACTATTTACTTATTACATTCTTATTTGAGTTGAGCTAAATCCTCGAATAAATAAATAGGCTGTGACATATGCCTTTCAATCTTCCCCTATTTGCTTGTTAGACAATAACAACAAATAACTAGAGGATAACTCAACTAACAAATAAGAAAAAGATATAAACAGTAATGCAAAGTAAATAGCAGAAAAGTTCTGGATTATATTTAACATTTTCCAGATTCCAAAAGAAATTTACAAGTGAATACAAGATAGATGTTCCTCTAGCCTGAACATATAACTACATTAGTCTATCTTGATTCATAAAGCTCTAATCATATTACATTGAGTTTTGAGCTAATTGACTTCAGTTGTCTTCTCTTCTGACTTCACCTTCTTCTAAATTTTGAAGCAACTCCTTGTCAAAGACACGATCCTTTTCTGAAGTGAAGCTTGCTGGTCTGACTGGTTGAACTCCAACTGACTTCAGTTTATTCTTGAACTGATTGTACCTTTTAATATTCTTTTCACAATAAGCCTGAATCAAATCAGCAGCTTGAGTCTTCAACATGGATGAGTATCCAGCAGTTCTTAAATGATGTTCCATCCAGACCAGATGCTTAGCTGAGTAGTCTTTAAGAGATTGTGCATCTAGCTGACAGATTTGAAGACAATCAGACTGAAAGAATCTCACCTGATGAGGATTGTTGACCACTTGAGGACTAGCCCTGCTGGCAAACTCTTTAAGCCTTTCTCGAAGAACTTCATTCAATTTTGAGCTTCTTTTTACTTTGTTGAGAAGAACCCATATCTCTGATAAAGAACGATTCTCAAACAGATGAAGTGACACCTTGAAAGATCCTTCGCTTTGACAATATACAAATATGCTCATTTCATTTAGAGATCTGTCAAAAGCAGCTGTGATCCTTGAGACTTCAGTCTTTATAGCATTCATGTACATGTCATTGTTAGGATTTGAGATTTGCAGCTTGTCAAGAAGATGTAGGAACTGCCTATCATTGTTAGTGCTCAGCTGAGGCATATCAAGTACTTTCCTAGCCTTTTCCCATTTTTCACCAATCTTCAGCCTTACATCTCTTCTCCTTTCTTTGGCTTTAATGTCATGAAGACGTTGTTTTTCAAGAGTTTCTGTTCGTTCAATGCTTTTCCTCATGTCAATGATCTGGGATACCTTTTTGAGTTCAGCTTCTTTTCTTTTCAAGTCTGACTGCTGTTGCTGAAACTCTTTCTCAAAGATAGGATCCACTGTAGCTTCCTCTTTCCATTCTCCAAAATCACTTTCCTCTTCAGCTTCAAATAAACCATCTTTATCTTCCAAGACTGGTTCAGTGGGAATGTCAAAAATATCAAAGTCATCATGTTCTCTACTGTAGTAGACATCATCAGCCTTTCCTTTGTCTCCAGCAGAGGTATCTTTTTCTTTTCCCTTTCCACTACTCCCTTTCTTCTCCCCCTTAGTTGAGGGATCCTCTACTGACTTTCCTTTAGAACCTCCATGTCCTCCATCACCTCCAGAGCCTGAGCCTCCACCAGACGGCCCTTCAAAGTAAGTTCTTTGTTCTTCATTAGGGCAGTGAGAATTCTTGATCATGAAATACAAGTGTTTCATCCCTTCATTGAGATGTTCCATGCCCGTTTCTATCTTTAGAAATCTGGAGGAGTCCAGTGAATGATTCATTTCAACCAGGTCTTCAAGAGAAGTCATTCTTGTATGTAGAGAGCAGAAGTTAGAAATGTCATCAGCTGATAAAGTTGGAGTTTCCTGAATGGAATTGAGCTTTGGTGTGACAGTGGTCTTGAGATCTCAGATATCATTCCTGATGAGTGCCAGCTGATTGTTGACAGAGGTGGAAGAAGAAGACCGTTCAACCACTTGTGCTTTGAATGATTTAGCTTCAGCTTGGCTTTTAGCAAGTTCTTCTTTTAAAGTAGCAATTTGAGCTAACAAGTTTTTAGTGTCTGTGTCTGTGTGTGCTCTCACCTGAATTTCACTCGTGTTCGGTTCACTCACCTCACGTGCTTGTGTTTCTCTCAATATAATTGCTCGTGAGGAGTCTTCCTGTTGCTGTTCTTCTGTACCTGCAATTAAAATCACCCTAGCCTCTTCAAGAGAGGTCAGTGGTGGTGCAATGGGAATTCGCGAGTCCCGATCCTCAGTGAAACCTATCATTTCATGTGAAATAGATGTCTGAATTGCTTCAGGGATAGATTGACCGAGTTGCCCTCCACTTTCTCCAGATAAATCTGCGAGTGGAGAATCCCGTGAGGGAGCCAGAGGTGTTGGATCTGGGAGGGGAGAAAATGACTCTATTAAAGGTGGCTGAGAGTCAGATTTTCCCTCAGAAGCATGTAACTGCTCTTCTGCCGTAACTATGGCAGGCACTGTAACCGACTCTATGTGCACTCCTCGCTCTGTGTCCTGAGTAACATCTGTGTATATGTATGGTTCCATTGTGAGTAATGGAATTATGCTTGACTCAGTACAGGATGTCATGGCCCTATGGCGAATTTCAATAGATTCATCCTGTTGAGAGGATGTTTCTAGTAACTGTTCAGTGGCCTTTTCAAAGTCCATGTCCTGTTAGGAGGACAAGGATGGGCTTTCAGATGCCTCAGTAAATGTTCTTCTTTTCTTCGGAGGAGGCAGAGCTGAGGGTTCATTCACATCCACCAATACACTACTTCCTATTAACCTTCTGGGTAACATTTTAGATAGTGGGGGAGAGGTTGAGATAGGTTGTGACTCTGTGTTTGGCTCTATGACCTGGGATTGAAGCTGTGGTTCCACAACTTCATGGTTAGTCCTATCAACCACTGGGGGTCTTTCAACAGAAGTAGGTGTTAGATATATTTGATAATGTCATGGCTAATATAATTTATATTTAGATTTCAGATCTTACTTAACAGGATGAATCAGTACTTAACTGTTGATCAGTACTTATACTGGAAGTCAGGACTTAAGGATATCAGTACTTATATTATCAGGGGATAATCATCAGAAGTTAGATATCAGAACTTAAGTGCTGAAGGACGATCAGATAAGGAAAGTAGCTGATTAAAGGAAAGAAGATCGAGATAAACATAAGAAGAGATATGCATGACGAAGGAGTTCCGTGAAGAATGGAATACTTGGAAGAAAAGATATATGATTGATATATTTTAGGAAGCAGAATTATATTCCATATCAATTAGTGATTATCTTGTAACTGTGTAGTATATAAACACAGACATAGGGTTTACACTATAAGTGTTATCATATTCGAGAAGATTATTTATTATAACCCTAGCAGCTCTCGTGATATTTGTTCATCACTGAGAGGTAACAGTTCCATACTGTAACAGAGTTTATTGTTTCAATAAAGTTTGTTTTTCTGTTACTTAATATATTAAAGTTCGATTTGATTGTATTATACACTGTATTAACCCCCTCTACAGTGTGTGTGACCTAACAAGTGGTATCAGAGCCAATCTATTAACATACATACAGTTAAAGATCCAAACACAATCATGTTTGACACAGAAACTCCAACTAAGCCTACCAAAACTGAAGAACCTCCAAAGACACAAATTCAAATTCGGTATGAGACTATCAGAGTTCCCATACTGAGACCATCTGAATATCCCATATGGAAGGTAAGGATGACCATGTTCCTGGAAGCAACAGATCCAGAATACCTTGATAAAATCAAGGAAGGGCCTCACAAACCAACCAAGCTCGCTGTTGCAGTTGCAGGTGAAGCAGCAAAGACCGTACCAAATGAGAAGAGTGATTATGCTGCTGAAGATATAGCATCAATTGCTAAGGATGCTAAGGTACGACACTTACTGCATAGTGCCATTGATAATGTAATGTCAAACAGGGTAATCAACTGCAAGACTGCTAAGGAGATATGGGATGCTCTGGAAACAAGGTGTCAGGGAACGGACACAATTAAGAAGAACAGGAAGACAATACTCACTCAAGAGTATGAACATTTTGATTCAAAGACTAATGAGTCATTGAATGATTTATATGATAGATTTGTCAAACTTTTGAATGATTTATCATTGGTTGATAAAGAGTATGATCTTGAAGATTCAAACCTTAAATTCCTGTTAGCTCTTCCTGAATGCTGGGATTTGAAAGCAACGACAATAAGAGACAACTACAATCTTGATGAAACAACTCTTGATGAAATCTATGGAATGCTCAAGACTCATGAACTTGAGATGGAACAAAGAAGCAAGAGGAAAGGAGGAAAGTCAAGGACAGTTGCTCTTAAGGCTGAAGAAGAATCCCCCAAAGCAGCTTCCTCAAGGAAAGACAAGGGTAAAGCTCTTTTCATAAAGTCTGAAACTGAGTCATCAAGTTCCGAAAGTAATGATGACTCAGATTCTGAAAGCTTGCCTGAGACTGATGCTGATGAGGAGATGATGAAGCTGTGTGCTCTTATGGTGAAAGGAATCACAAAGATTGCATACAGGAAGTTCAGGAAGGGAAAGAAGTTTTCCAGGAAAGGCATAAGTTCTGATAAGAAGAATTTCAGAAGATCTGAAGGCAGAGGAGGAAAGTCTGACAGAGGAGATTATACCAATGTTAAATGCTATAACTGTGGTGAGAAAGGCCACATATCTCCTAATTGCAAGAAGGCAAAGGGTGACAAAGGCAAGGCTCTTGTCACAAAGCAGAAAAGCTGGACAGACACCTCAGACTCTGAAAGTGAGGAGAACTATGCATTGATGGCAAATGCTGATAAAGAAAGTGCTGAGAGCAGTTCTGAAGCTGCTGAAACAAAGGGCAACAGGAAAAATATTCTAGTTCTGGACAGTGGATGTTCAGGACATATGACTGGAAATAAGGCCCTGCTATCAGACTTTGTGGAGAAAGCTGGCCCAAGTATTTCTTATGGAGATGGCAACATTGGAAAAACATTGGGATATGGCAATATCAATCTTGGAAATGTCATAATTAAAGAAGTAGCTCTGGTCTCAGGACTTAAACACAATCTACTGAGTATAAGTCAAATCTGTGACAGAGGTTATCATGTTAATTTCTTTGAAGAACACTGTGAAATTGTGAGTAAATCTAAAGGCAAAGTTGTTCTGAAAGGATACAGGCGTGGTAACATTTATGAAGCTAAGCTTTCAACAAGTACTGATGGTTCTGCAATCTGTCTGATGAGTAGAGCATCAATTGAAGAAAGCTGGAATTGGCACAAGAAACTCTCTCATTTAAATTTCAACAATATAAATGAACTGGTCAAGAAAAATCTTGTGAGAGGACTGCCAAAGTCAGTATTTTCTCTTGATGGCCTTTGTGATTCATGTCAGAAGGCCAAACAAAGAAAATCTTCATTCAAGAGCAAGACTGAATCATCAATTCTTGAGCCTTATCATCTACTACATGTTGATCTATTTGCTCCAGTAAATGTCATGTCTATTGCAAAGAAGAAGTATGCGTTGGTCATAGTGGATGAGTTCACCAGATACACATGGGTGTATTTCTTGCACACAAAAAGTGAAACTACATCTATCTTGATTGATCATGTCAAACATTTGGATAAAATGGTCAAAGATTCTGTGAAAATCTTAAGGTGTGATAATGGCACTGAGTTCAAGAATTTGATAATGGAAGAGTTCTGCAAAAACCATGGAATAAAGCAGGAATTTTCTGCTCCTGGAACTCCACAGTAAAATGGAGTTGTTGAAAGGAAGAATAGAACTCTCATTGAAGCTGCACGTACAATGCTTGAAGAAGCAAAGCTTCCAACCTATTTCTGGGCAGAAGCTGTGCAGACTGCTTGTTTTACTCAAAATGCAACACTCATAAACAAGCATGGAAAAACACCATATGAGATGGTGAAGAAAAAGAAGCCAAGTCTGAAATACTTTCATGTATTTGGATGCAAGTGTTTTATTCTCAAGACTCATCCTGAACAGCTATCAAAGTTTGATTTAAAAGTTGATGAAGGAATCTTTGTTGGATATCCACTTTCCACAAAAGCCTTCAGAGTCTATAATTTGAGAACAAAAGTGGTCATGGAATCTATCAATGTCTCTTTTGATGACAAGAAGATTACTGGTCTTGAAGATTTCATTGACCATGATCAGCTGAGATTTGAAAATGAAGACTCAAATTCTGATACTGAAAATCCTGACAGTCTAAGTCCTGATACTGTAAATTCTGATGGATTAAACTCTGATGTTATTGAAACTGTGGTGACTACGTCAAAGGAAGATGTACCTATGCAGGAGGAGCATATTCAAGATCCTACCACATCTCAAGAAACATCAGAAAATACATCTGGCTCTTCAAATTCTGATTCGTCAAGTTCTGATAAGCCAAGTTCTGATAGTGCTGAAAATCTAAATACTGAAGAATCCAACTCAGAGAGCATAGTTTCAGGGGGAGCATCAGAAAATGAAAATGAAGACAGCATGGATCATGAGGGAGCATCCAGTTCTAGAGAAAACCTTCCCTCTGCAAGGAAGTGGATAAAATCACATACACCTGATTTGATAATTGGAAATCCTGATGCAGGTATCAGAACTAGAACAGGTACTTCAAATGAATGTCTCTACAATTCTTTTCTCTCTCAGACTGAGCCAAAGAAAGTGGAAGAAGCTCTTCAAGATGCTGATTGGGTGCAAGCAATGCAGGAAGAGTTAAATGAATTTGAAAGAAACAAAGTCTGGACCCTAGTGCCAAGACCAAAGAATAGATCTGTTGTTGGTACAAAGTGGGTATTCAGAAACAAAACTAACAATATTGGCATAATTACAAGGAATAAGGCAAGGCTGGTTGCAAAAGGATATTCTCAACATGAGGGAATTGATTATGATGAAACATTTGCACCAGTTGCTAGGTTAGAAGCCATAAGGATATTTTTGGATTATGTTGCTCACAAAAAGTTTACTATCTTTCAAATGGATGTGAAAAGTGCTTTTCTCAATGGAGAATTAATGGAGGAGGTATATGTTGAACAACCTCCAGGCTTTGTAGATTCCAAACATCCAGATTATGTCTACAGGCTTGATAAAGCACTTTATGGACTTAAGCAAGCTCCTAGAGCATGGTATGAGACTTTAGCTCAGGTTCTTCTGGAAAGTGGATTCAACAGAGGAACAATAGACAAAACAATGTTCTACCTTAACCATGGAAAGGACTTACTTCTAGTCCAGATTTATGTTGATGATATCATTTTTTGGTCTACAAATGACAAACTTTGCAAGAAGTTTGCCAAACTAATGCAGTCAAGATATCAGATGAGTATGATGGGGGAACTTAGCTATTTTCTGGGCCTTCAAGTCAAGCAGAATGAAGAAGGCACTTTTATTTGTCAAACCAAGTACACCAGAAACTTGCTGAAGAAATTTGGAATGCAAGATTGTTCAAGTGCATCCACTCCCATGGCCACTACAACAAAACTGGATAAGGATACTGGTAAATCAGTAGATATTACTGACTACAGAGGTATGATTGGCTTTCTACTCTATCTAACTGCTAGTAGGCCTGATATCATGTATGTTACCTGTCTTTGTGCAAGATTTCAAGCAGATCCAAGAGAACCTCACTTAACAGCTGTGAAAAGAATCTTTAAGTATCTTAAAGGAACAGCTGATCTGGGATTGTGGTATCCTAGAGAATCAGATTTTAAACTAATAGGTTACTCAGATGCAGATTTTGCAGGTTGCAAAATTGACAGGAAAAGCACAAGTGGAAGCTGCCAATTCCTTGGAGGCAGATTGGTTTCTTGGTTCAGCAAGAAACAAAAGTCAATTTCCACATCAACTGCTGAAGCAGAGTATATTGCTGCAGGAAGCTGTTGTGCACAGATTCTTTGGATGAAGAATCAGTTACTGGATTATAGGTTAACATATTTCAAAATCCCTATTTACTGTGATAATCAAAGTGCTATTGCTATGACAGGTAATCCAGTTCAACACTCTATGACAAAGCACATCAGCATCAGGTACCACTTCATAAGGGAACATGTGGATGAAGGTACAGTGGAATTGCACTTTGTTCCAACAGATCAACAACTAGCAGATATCTTCACAAAACCACTGTGTGAAGCCACTTTTACAAGATTGGTAAATGAACTTGGAATGATTTCAGGTTCTTTCTCTAAATCTGTTTAGTCTTGTTCTGTATTATCAAACTTTATGATCAGTATTTACAGAATTTAATCTCTTTGTGTATTCTGTGATTAATTGACAAATGTTTTTAAGTACTGACTGCTGTCTGATATATGTTTCTAAACTCTGATAAGTGATATATCTGTCTAAGTAACCATTCAATCCTATGAGGATAACTGTGCTAGATACTGACTTACTAGTCTTCAATAAACAAATGATCCCATGTAAGAAGTAATTATTTCTGTGGAAATCTTATGACACTAGCAAATTCTGATAATTGAGCTTAGTTGAGTTTACTTTGTTTATCTTATTACTAAGTCACAAATTAGAATAATGCTACTCATCTGTTAAGTTCTGATACTAGTAAAACTGCTGAATGTACTAAGTGCTGATAAACCTCACTTATAAAAAGAAAAATAAAAAGGTTCAAAGAATAAAATCAGGTACTCCTTTGAGATCTAGAGTAAAAATGTGGAAGGGAAGACCCAAGTGCATTGCTGGTATTAAGTAAATATGCATTAGAAAAGCAAAATATTTTCTTGGTGACTTTTCACACTCTATGATTACTGGAGAAATACTCTGATAATAGCATAAATTCTGATAAGCAGTCGTGACTCACTTACACTGAGAAGCCACTGTAAAATAGAATTTAAAAAGATGCATAAATTAGCACACAACAGTTGAGGTGGACTCAAGCATGAACTCATTCATCGGTAGGTTTCAGGATAATGACAGCTCTTTAGCAAAATTTTAGTTATGCCTTATTTCTAAGATATACTGAAGTGAATCAGACTTTACTCTTTGTCTGCTATTTAGTTTGATGCACACACTAATCACTCCATTTGAATGATGAAAATTATTGTGTGGTCTATGTTGTTTTAGATAAACAGTCATTGTGTCATTTTGCACTAACTCTGAAGCCAAGTTCTGGTTGCATATTCTGATGATTAAGTTCTGAAGAGTATAACTCAACACTTGTATGAGGATTTACTTAGATAGGCATTCCTTTTTCGAGTTAAGAAATTATGTTATGATGACTGTTAAGTTCTGAAATAAGTCTAAGTTCTGATATTACAGTCTAAATTCTTTACTTGACTTATCTGTGGATAAAATTTAATAACAGTCTCGGTACAAACTAGAACATGTGAAGGGGAAGATTAATAGTCACTATGGTTAGGATTCATGGTACTCGTACTTAAACAGTCAACTTTTACTTGTGTCTTGCGCGCATTTAACCATGTTTTCTCTTTCCAATGAATGTTATTCTTTTTCCAAGTCTGGGGAAACGAGGTAGATTTAATTTTACCTGTCAGCATTAAATACTTTTACGTCTCCTGGCATTCTCTTGCCTATATAAGCAGCCACTTCACATCAGCCTTCCCATCACACTCTTTCTCACAAACTAACCTTCATACTTTTTCTTTCAAAAACACAATGGTCAGATACAACATGTTTTTGAACTACCAAAACTTCAATATGGAGCTAAGTTGTGCCGACTGGCAGCAGGAATGGCACGTCACGGCCATTCCTGAGGAGATATGGGACTCTGTCCCACAGGAGGTACTGACTCAACTCCTGTTCTTCTATATGGACTACCATCGCCATCTAGAGCGATTGGAGGAGGAGAGGCTGGAAGCTCTCCGCCAGCAAGAGAGAATCATCTGACTCGCCATTCTGTTTGTCGAGAGTAGGAAAAAGAAGAAATGATTTAATCTTGTCTTCTTCCTTTTTTTCTTCATCATCAGCTTTGTCAGGCTTCTTATCTAGGACTAAAGCTGTTGATGTTAGGTTTAGTAGCTTAGGGAAATCTTGTATAAGTACTGATGCAATTTCCATTTCATGAATGTATTCTCTTGATATATTAATGAAATCTGTCTTTATTTCAAGATTTTATCTCTAAGTTATTTTGTAATGCATTGATAAACCTTGATTGATATTCTGATGACCATATAAATTCTGTTTTAATTTAAGTTCTGACTTTCCTTATCAGTACTTACTCATATGATTTATCTTGGTCATTTTCACTTGATTTCTTTTCAGAATATTAATGATGCAGTAAAAATAATTAAATCAGAGGACGGTTTCAATTTTGAATTAAAACGGTTTCACCCTTGATTAATGGAATATCTGGGTAAATGGAACGGTTTTTCCTGAAAACAGGCAAGTGGGCAAGTAATGATTATTGTTTTCTCGCGCCCAGTAACTATCCGTTATTACTGCATGTCTGATAGGTGTCCAACGATAACATTTTTTTCAGAGTATAAGTACGACAGAGAAAGGATTTCTTTAATCTTTTATTTCCTTCATACTTTTTCTCTCTACTTGCTTTACTCTCTCTTTCCCTCACGTTGGTTTTTCATACAGACATTTATCAACACCTACAGGCACTTTTAAAATCCTCAATTTTTCACATCACCAAGGATTAATCATTGGGGGCTAAGTTGGTCCACAACTATGCTTTGCATTCTTGATCAGGCTGAAGTTCCATCTGAATTGCATTTTGTGCAAGATCTTCTTGCACACAGTGAGATTGGGTATGCACTGACCCAGCCTTCAGTCTTTTCGAGCCAACAAGTTCTGACGTTTTGGCGGACTGGGCACTTTGATGATGGTGGTAAACATGGCACTCCCAGTATTGTTTTCGAAGTGGGTGATTCATCTTATGCAGTCACTCCTGGTACAATACGCAAAGCTCTACATCTCCCAGAAGATTGTACCTTTTCAATTCCAGAAGAATCAGCTCTTCAGGAGTTAATGGCAAATTTGGGGTATGAAAGGAGTTTGGCAAAACTTGGGCAGTTGAAACGGGCTCATATCAGAAGAGAATGGAGCTTCTTCTTCGACTGCATCACCAAAGCTTTTGGGAACAAATGTTCGAATTTTGATTATCCCAATTCTGAGTCAGCACAGGGTATGCTATTATCAATCAAACTCATTTTGATTTTGCAACTGGTATAATTGGTTTTATTGGGGATAGGATGACAGAGGATAGGAATGTTGTCTATTTTGCTAGATTCTGTCAACTTATTTATACTTTTTGTACTGATGAACCTCAATTAGTCAGTTCCTCAACCCCACCTTTTAAAGTTGCAAAACGATACTTTAATGACCTGGTAAATGCTGACACTAAGAAATCAGTGGTTAGACCATTACAGATTCCTCAGTCTGTAAAACAGATCCTAGTAAATGCTGATCCTGTACTTATAGATCTATTTACTCTGATGTCCAACCAACAATAAACACCCAAAAACCATCATCCTCAGCACCCCACTCATTCTACTCAACCTACCCTCAGGACATATCTCAAATCCTATCTCTCCACTTCACAGACTGATCAACCCTCAGCCTCAGCACCTACTGTGAAGCCTTCATCCTCCAAGCCAAAGAGGACAAAGACTGTTCCTCAAACACCTCAAAAGAGAAGGAGGATTGCCTTGAGAGATGAATCTGATACTGAGGAACAGGTTCCTTCTTCAGAACCTGTTGTAGGTGAAGCTGAGAAAAAGACTTCTCAGAAGGATTCTGGAATTGGGGGATCTAGGCTTCTCAAAAGGCTTAGAAGAATGACAGTCCCTGAAACTCCCAAGGAATCCAAATCAACAAAGAGATACCAGAAACAGAGGGCAAAAAGGCCAGTTTCAGATGATGAAGAGGAAGCAGCTAAGGAAGGGGATCAGGAATCTCTGATCTCACAAGACAAGGAATTTGCTCCAGTCACTTCTTCTCCATCAACTCCATCTAAGGAAGCTGCTACTGAAAAGGCCAACACACCATCTGTGTCTCCTGTTCAAAAGTCTGTCTCTCCTGTTGATCCAGGCCTAAGTGCTGAAATTGATATTCAGAACCTGGTTGTGCCTGAAATACTTTTCTTAGAAGCTCCACCAGCAACTAATCCTTCTACAACACCTGTTCCTGATGCTGTTCAAACTCCAGAGTTATCAACACCATCTTCTCTGAATCATGATGATGATCAGACTTTAGGTGAGCATCAGGATTTGGCTGTTGATCAGAACTTAGAACAAGATCAGCAATTAGAGGATGCTGAAGCCTCTATTGCTACTCACACTGTTGTCTTATCAGAAGATACTGATTCTTTAAGTTCTGATGCTGCAAATGCTGGAGATACTGGTGATGCTGCTCCAACTGCAGATGCTGATACAGCAGGTCCTTCAGGACATGCTCCTCAACAGACTATTCTAAAGTCTGAACTGGTTAAGAAGTTTGTTACGGAGAAGCACCAGTACCTTGGAGTGAAACTCCTGCAGGTCAGGAGTGGACTAAGGAATGGAACTCAGTTTCATGTGTTCCAACTGAAAAGCATCTTGCTGAGCACTTGACTAAAGCTGATGAAATGTTAAATTCTGATGATTTCAAAACCCAGCTTAGAGTCACTGCATTGAGTACTAAACATCTACAAGGTCTTCATTCAACTACTCATGCAGAGCTACACAAGATTCAGGAGAACTTTATCAAACAGGAACAAGTTTGGAAAATTGATAAGAAAAAGTTCTTCCAACCTACCATTGACAGGATTGCTTATATTGAGAAGACTCAAGATCATCAACAAGCTCAGATTGATGAAATTCTGAAAAATCAAGCTTCTCAGCAATCACAACTAACTGAAATCCAATCCTCAGTGGAATTGCTTATCTCTCTTCTACTACCTGCTGATGCCAAAAAGGGGGAGAAAGTAATTAAGTCCAAATGCAAGACTGACAAGACACTGACAGGAAAGGATAATGAAAAAGATGATCAAGGAAACTCTGGAATGGGTAGAGGTCATAGTCAAGGTAGAGGATTCACATCAAGACAAGCTAGTCACAGGACAAGTTCTGATACTGGGAAGAGAATAAGTTCTGCTACTGGTAAAAGGATAAGTTCTGATGAACTTTTAGATCTTGATGAGGAAATGTCAAGACAGTTATTTCTTCAGGAAAATCCAGGAATGGACTTGGAGAGTTTAATGAAAGAAGAAGCCAGGCTTAAATCAGAGAAAGTCACATCTAAATCTGAAGCTTCTGGTAAAAAGCCACTTCCAAAACTCAAAGGCATTGTGATCAAAGAAAGGACACTTACTGAAGCAACATTGGCTAGATCACAACCGCAGATAGATCCAAGATCCAAGGGTAAAGAAAAAGTTGGTGAACCTATCAAGGTTTATGTGCCTCCTGAGGATGAAGAAATTACTGATGAAAAGGATGATCTTGCTCTGACTTCAAGAAAAGTTCTTAAAACAACCTCTGACATGGCTCAAGTTGTTCAGAGTCAAGAAATTGTAAGTTCTGATATTCAGAAGAAGCAAGTAACCTCTGACATAGCTCAAGTTAACTTGATATCAGAAGATAGACCAAAACACTCCTACCAGGATTCACTAAAGCAAAACAGACTCAACCTTTGAAGACTACTGCAAGTGGTTTTGAAGTAAGAGTAGTTACTGGAAAGGAAGCTAGAGATAAGACTGGATTGGGAAGTGCTGATGAAAGAAGAATACATAACACTACCAATGATCCAACTTCCTTGAGTGAACCAGGTATTGGAGCAACTCCTGAGAGATTGAATCAACTGGAATCTGTACAGATGGTTTACCATACCTACTTGAAAGAATACATCATGTTGTATTTCATGACAGATGGTAGGGTTTATCATATAAGACAAAATGCCATTCCATTGAAGTATTTTGAAGAATTGGAGCATGTACTTTTCTTACTTCAAGTGGATGACAGAATAACAGGAACTGCTGCAAACTACTTAAAAGAACAGATTCAGAGACAGAAAAGGCTTTATTCTGTTAAGTCTGACAGCACATATGTTCCAAAGTACAGAGATCACAATGGTGATATTGTTGATATGAAGCCTAATACTGCACAGATCAGAACATATCTTGGTATTAAGGGACTTGAATTCAATCTGGAGTCTGACAAAGCCTATGTCATAAGACTAGATCAGGAGTTGAGAAAAGCAAAGATCAATGATCTCAGAGCTGCAATCTTTCAAACTGGTGAAGATACTGCAGAGCTTAAAGATGCCAAAAGGAGAATGATTGATGAACTCAGATATGCTGAGAAATGTTTGTTGAAGAACTATCTCAGAACAACTCCTGACATCAGAGAGATCAGATGATGAAGCCAAGTTGAAGATCTACAACTGCTTAAATTCTGATATTTGTACAGACTGAAGTTGTTATCAGAAGTTGAATATTGGTAAAGCTTTAAGGACTGTAAGTTGTAGTTATCTAGTCTAATTCTCATGCATTTGTACTTAATGTTTTTGACATCATCAAATATCTGTTAAACTTGTATATTATGCTAATTTACAAGTTGGGGGAGATTGTTAGATATATTTGATAATGTCATGGCTAATATAATTTATGTTTAGATTTCAGATCTTACTTAACAGGAAATCAGTACTTAACTGTTGATCAGTACTTATACTGGAAGTCAGGACTTAAGGATATCAGTACTTATATTATCAGGAGATAATCATCAGAAGTTAGATATCAGAACTTAAGTGCTGAAGGACGATCAGATAAGGAAAGTAGCTGATTAAAGGAAAGAAGATCGAGATAAACATAAGAAGAGATATGCATGAAGAAGGAGTTCCGTGAAGAATGGAATACTTGGAAGAAAAGATATCTGATTGATATATTTTAGGAAGCAGAATTATATTCCATATCAATTAGATTATTGTAACTGTGTAGTATATAAACACAGACATAGGGTTTACACTATAAGTGTTATCATATTCGAGAAGATTATTTATTGTAACCCTAGCAGCTCTCGTGATATTTGTTCATCACTGAGAGGTAACAGTTCCATACTGTAACAGAGTTTATTGTTTCAATAAAGTTTGTTTTCTGTTACTTAATATATTAAAGTTCGATTTGATTGTATTTACACTGTATTCACCCCCTCTACAGTGTGTGTGACCTAACAGTAGGAATGGAGTGAGAGTGAGGAATTACTACCTGTAATGGAAGAGCATCTGATGTTAGAGGAGCCTGGGTGGCTTGAACCACTGGAGGTTGAGCTTGCTGTTCATAACCGGGAAGATTGAAAATAGGTAAGGGAAATAAGTGGCCATGAAAGCAGATACAAGTTGGAACTTGCATGAATTGAAGGTTGTGTTTGGCGGGTGTAAATCTTTTTGCTTACAGGAGGGGGTTCGGTTACTGCGGAGTTAGCAAAAAGGGCTTTGTGCTCAGGTGTGAGAAGATGATCTGCTATAGCATGAGAAAACGAGCATAGTAACACGAGACCCTACGATTTGTAGAATGATCACGTAAAGCAGTAGTGAGACGTCTCAAGAGAATGGGTAAAAGTAGTTTGCCAAAATTGATCCTTTGATTGAAAACAACCGCAAGACCAATATACTGCAGAGTGGAAGTGATGTTGTGAAAGTTGGATTTAGTGCAGTTGGCAAACACTTTAGAAAGTGTATCGAAGAAAATGTCCCATTCAACACCAAATTGGATTTTGAAAGTTTGGTTAAATTGATCACCCCCTGATAGTGAATAGCGTGGAAAAAGTTTGAAATATCATTTTCAGAGGGCAAATTACAGAAATTGTCCATAGGAAAATTTAAAGCTCGATTGACGACTGTTTCATCAACCACATACTGTGTGTTTGCCACGGTGAATGAAAAAGATTTAAAATCATCGGCCACAGAGGTTGTGCAAATCAGTCTTAGCAGATCAACATTTAAATCACATTTGATTTTGAAAGGCATATGTCATAGCCTATTTGTTTATTCGAGGATTTAACTCAACTCAAATAAGAATGTAATAAGTAATAGTGGATCTATCGTCAGAGAGATCTCACAGAGTAACATCTGTCAAGGGTAAGAAAACATTATTCATCTACAGACTTGAAGACTTAATTCACTGGAAGAAGCTCAAGAAATTGATCAAGCCTCAGTGATATAAATCAAGATTGTGGATTTAATCAAGTGACAGAGATCTCGTCAGGGTATCAATTAATTACAAGGATTTAGTCTGAAGAAAATCAAGAGTATCAAGGTCAAGGCTTGAAGAAACGTCACGGAAGTTAGTCACTCATGAACCAGACGTACATCGAGTGTCAACATTGAAGTGGTGGAATTGATTCATAATTGACAGTAATTTTCAGAAGATTTTCAGAAGATGGTTGCTGCTCAAGACTAGTATTAATTCTCTATTAATTAATTAGTAATTTAATTAAGAAAATAATTATATCTGCAAAGATTAATTTATTGATTAATGAATTAATTGATTAATTAATTCGAATTAATATTAAGGAATTTTCAGAATTGTTATTAGAAAATCTATAATTCAGTAAGACAATTGTGATTTGAACTACTATGACAATCGGTATGACAATTGATAGTCATACCGAAAAGTCTTGCTAGTCATTCTGATTGTCTGCTAGCTATTGGGATTGTCTTGCTAGTTCAAAAGAATAGTCTCACCGAAAGTCCTACCAGTTCAAATGGATTTGTCATGCCAGTTCATTGATTGTCTTGCCGAAAGTCTTGCTGATTCAACTGGATTGTTTGTTTACTTAAACGACAAAAAAACAGAAGACGTT
>NW_027417345.1:0-55217 GCF_009905375.1 Apium graveolens
CAGGATTTTTAGCATTTCTCTGTAGTCTTAGAAGTTCAATTGTTGTAAGCAGCTGTGAGCATTTCTGCACACAGGGTTCTCTCGATATATAATATATATCTCTAGTGGAATCATTCAAATCCACCAGAAAGTTTTTAAAGACTCTTATTTTTAATTACTTGTGTCTTGATTCACTTAAGTTCTTATTCCGCATTGTGCTAATCAATACACTTATATTTATATTTGAGTTAGAACATTTTATTTCAAGAAAAAGTTTCAAGAATTCCATTCAACCCCCCTTCTGTAATTCTTGCCATATTGTTAAGGGACTAAATTATTATCCAATACTAAGACAAATAACAAGTTGAGATTGTTATAACTAAGAATTAAAGTAACAATTATAACTAAGACAACAAGAATGGTTGAATTAATATATATGACAAACATGGGATCCTAACTTCATTAAATACTTCATTCAATAACCTATTTATTCTTAACCTTAGCATGTAATGGTGATGACACTAATCAGATAACACGAAACTAGTAAATGCCAACTTCGTTGTACGAATACCCTACTACCAAGCATCCACAAAAGAGATAGAAGTTGAATAGACACCAATTATGCTTAGTCCTTATATATCTATAAGAATTGAAAATATAATGGTTTAATGCACAAGTTATCTATCGTGATTTCATAGGGCAAGTAAGATGGTTAAATTACCTACGAATCATGCATAACAATAACACGTGAACCTATGCTAGCATGGCAAGTTCTAAACCTCTATATTCATTGTCGCTTCAATAGAGATTAACACGCTATCTTATATGTTAGCTACACACATAAGACGAATAAGCACAACCAATACTAGGTTATCATACAACACCACACACTAAGGTATCGAAACAATTTAACTAAAGAAATTCATAAATAAATCCGCTAGAACCCCACGATAACGATTAGTTCATAATCGAACTCATCATCATCATGGGTTCCAATGAAAGCATGATAATAACCAATATAAGAGTACTAGGATTCAAAGACAAATCGAAACAAGCATCCAAGTATCGCCTAAATCAAAGAAACAAAAGTCTTCTTCTCCGTAGCCTTCTCGTGCTCTCTAGGTCTTCTTATTGCTCTCCCAGGCATCCTTGTTGTTGAAAACGTCTTTTTATTGGTATATATAGGCTCCAGGATGACCAAGACTCTCAAAATCTTTAATTTCGACTAAAATCAGGATTCCAGGGCAGAAACCGGGCTCGGGCGCACTATTTTTGGGAGGGGCGCGCTGTTTTCGTGCGCGGCCGCGCTGGAATAGTGTTTTCAGTTGTGCGGGCACGCTGGTTCTGCGCGGCCGCGCTGACATTCGAGAAAATTCTGACAATCTTCTTTTGGCCGTATCTTCAGTTCTGCTTGTCAGAATTAGGCGATTCAACTGCCCACGCGAAGCTAACCAGATTCTCTACAACTTGAGAATGGCCTAGACTTCCAATTCTAATCTGTTTTCAGCATATTTCATTGAAAAGTTTTCTTCATTTAACTGATGCCTGAAATGCAATAATGCAAAAACACATCAAAAATACCAACAACTTGAGTCCAAATCACCAACTTAAGCCTGAAATGAAGCGTTCCAAGTAGATATAAAATCCACTTATCACCTTCTACGAAGACTAAGCGGCTGATAGAAGCTAGAATTCAACAATCAAAAAATGATGGAATGCAATCTAAAGAAGCTAGAAAATCAACATACTCTGGCCAAATCTCTACTCAAGTAAAAATCTCTCAAGATGTTAGTAAGGACAGACTCCAAATCTCTCAAGATGTTCGTTAAACGGTACCAATTGTTAGGTCTCAATATGTTGTAGAAGGAGGGTTGAATACAAACAATAATGTTTAATCGAATAAAATGCGGAATAAAAAAGTGAAACAAAATTCAAGTTAAATAAAATTATTATTAAACTTGAAAGGTGTTACAACAACGGTATCGTTTACAAGGGATTAATCTCAAATTAATTATCACAAATCTAGAATAAATTCAACATGAACTTTTTCTATTTTTGCAATAAAAAAGATCAAATGCTATAAGCGATTGAGATTAAGTTCTTAGGGATTTTGATCCGCTAGATTGTTACACAAGAACAAGATAAATAATTCTAGTGGTTTGGATTTAACTTTACCAATCTAGAATTTGATCTTGAATAAAGCAGATGAAAAATGAAATGATTGCTTTTGTTTCTACTGTATTCTGACTTGTGTGTTCGTATATTAATAGCATGAATGTCTTATGCTTCTTTTATCAAACAGCCGATGAAAGAACTACAATGACAATCCCTTGTCTCAGCAAGACAATCGGTAGAACTATCTTTAGAGCTAGCTAAGACAATCAGAATGAACTAGCAAGACTTTCGGTAGGACAATCAGATTGTTTTGCTGAAATAAATAGATTTAATCCTATAATAATTCTGGTAAGACAATCCTTATTGACTTAGCATGACTTTCGGTATGGACTATTGATTGTCATACGATTGTCATACTAATACAATCAGTTGTCTTGTTGAATTAAACAGATTATTAAACCAATTTAAATTCGAAAAATTCTTAATATTAATTCAGAATTAATTAATCAATTAATTCAATTAATCAAATAAATTAATCTTTCAAGATCTAATTTATTTTCTTAATTAAATTATATGACTTAATAATTAATAGAGAATAATACTAATCTGAGCAGCATCCCTTCTTCTGTATATATTCTGAAAAATCACCTGAAATATATGAATCACATTCCATCACTTCAATGTTGACACTCGATGTACTGTCTGGTTATGAGTGACTAACTTCTGTGACGTTTCTTCATGCCTTGACCTTGATACTCTTGATTTTCTCAGACTAAATCCTTGTACATTAATTGATACCCTGACGATGATCTCTGTCACTTGATTAAGTCCACAATCTTGATTTATATCACTGAGGCTTGATCATTGCTTTAGCTTCTTTCCAGTGAATTAGTCATCAAGTCTGTAGATGAACAATGCTTCTTAATCCTTTGCATATGTTACTCTGTGAGATCTCTCTGATGATAGATCCACTATTTACTTATTACATTCTTATTTGGTTGAGCTAAATCCTCGAATAAATAAATAGGCTGTGACATATGCCTTTCAATCTTCCCCTATTTGCTTGTTAGACAATAACAACAAATAACTAGAGGATAACTCAACTAACAAATAAGAAAAAGATATAAACAGTAATGCAAAGTAAATAGCAGAAAAGTTCTGGATTATATTTAACATTTTCCAGATTCCAAAAGAAATTTACAAGTGAATACAAGATAGATGTTCCTCTAGCCTGAACATATAACTACATTAGTCTATCTTGATTCATAAAGCTCTAATCATATTACATTGAGTTTGAGCTAATTGACTTCAGTTGTCTTCTCTTCTGACTTCACCTTCTTCTAAATTTTGAAGCAACTCCTTGTCAAAGACACGATCCTTTTCTGAAGTGAAGCTTGCTGTCTGACTGGTTGAACTCCAACTGACTTCAGTTTATTCTTGAACTGATTGTACCTTTTAATATTCTTTTCACATAAGCCTGAAATCAAATCAGCAGCTTGAGTCTTCAACTGGATGAGTATCCAGCAGTTCTTAAATGATGTTCCATCCAGACCAGATGCTTAGCTGAGTAGTCTTTAAGAGATTGTGCATCTAGCTGACAGATTTGAAGACAATCAGACTGAAAGAATCTCACCTGATGAGGATTGTTGACCACTTGAGGACTAGCCCTGCTGGCAAACTCTTTAAGCCTTTCTCGAAGAACTTCATTCAATTTTGAGCTTCTTTTTACTTTGTTGAGAAGAACCCATATCTCTGATAAAGAACGATTCTCAAACAGATGAAGTGACACCTTGAAAGATCCTTCGCTTTGACAATATACAAATATGCTCATTTCATTTAGAGATCTGTCAAAAGCAGCTGTGATCCTTGAGACTTCAGTCTTTATAGCATTCATGTACATGTCATTGTTAGGATTTGAGATTTGCAGCTTGTCAAGAAGATGTAGGAACTGCCTATCATTGTTAGTGCTCAGCTGAGGCATATCAAGTACTTTCCTAGCCTTTTCCCATTTTTTCACACAATCTTCAGCCTTACATCTCTTCTCCTTTCTTTGGCTTTAATGTCATGAAGACGTTGTTTTCAAGAGTTTCTGTTCGTTCAATGCTTTTCCTCATGTCAATGATCTGGGATACCTTTTTGAGTTCAGCTTCTTTTCTTTTCAAGTCTGACTGCTGTTGCTGAAACTCTTTCTCAAAGATAGGATCCACTGTAGCTTCCTCTTTCCATTCTCCAAAATCACTTTCCTCTTCAGCTTCAAATAAACCATCTTTATCTTCCAAGACTGGTTCAGTGGGAATGTCAAAAATATCAAAGTCATCATGTTCTCTACTGTAGTAGACATCATCAGCCTTTCCTTTGTCTCCAGCAGAGGTATCTTTTCTTTCCCTTTCCACTACTCCCTTTCTTCTCCCCCTTAGTTGAGGGATCCTCTACTGACTTTCCTTTAGAACCTCCATGTCCTCCATCACCTCCAGAGCCTGAGCCTCCACCAGACGGCCCTTCAAAGTAAGTTCTTTGTTCTTCATTAGGGCAGTGAGAATTCTTGATCATGAAATACAAGTGTTTCATCCCTTCATTGAGATGTTCCATGCCCGTTTCTATCTTTAGAAATCTGGAGGAGTCCAGTGAATGATCATTTCAACCAGGTCTTCAAGAGAAGTCATTCTTGTATGTAGAGAGCAGAAGTTAGAAATGTCTCAGCTGATAAAGTTGGAGTTTCCTGAATGGAATTGAGCTTTGGTGTGACAGTGGTCTTGAGATCTCAGATATCATTCCTGATGAGTGCCAGCTGATTGTTGACAGAGGTGGAAGAAGAAGACCGTTCAACCACTTGTGCTTTGAATGATTTAGCTTCAGCTTGGCTTTTAGCAAGTTCTTCTTTTAAAGTAGCAATTTGAGCTAACAAGTTTTTAGTGTCTGTGTCTGTGTGTGCTCTCACCTGAATTTCACTCGTGTTCGGTTCACTCACCTCACGTGCTTGTGTTTCTCTCAATATAATTGCTCGTGAGGAGTCTTCCTGTTGCTGTTCTTCTGTACCTGCAATTAAAATCACCCTAGCCTCTTCAAGAGAGGTCAGTGGTGGTGCAATGGGAATTCGCGAGTCCCGATCCTCAGTGAAACCTATCATTTCATGTGAAATAGATGTCTGAATTGCTTCAGGGATAGATTGACCGAGTTGCCCTCCACTTTCTCCAGATAAATCTGCGAGTGGAGAATCCCGTGAGGGAGCCAGAGGTGTTGGATCTGGGAGGGGGAGAAAATGACTCTATTAAAGGTGGCTGAGAGTCAGATTTTCCCTCAGAAGCATGTAACTGCTCTTCTGCCGTAACTATGGCAGGCACTGTAACCGACTCTATGTGCACTCCTCGCTCTGTGTCCTGAGTAACATCTGTGTATATGTATGGTTCCATTGTGAGTAATGAATTATGCTTGACTCAGTACAGGATGTCATGGCCCTATGGCGAATTTCAATAGATTCATCCTGTTGAGAGGATGTTTCTAGTAACTGTTCAGTGGCCTTTTCAAAGTCCATGTCCTGTTAGGAGGACAAGGATGGGCTTTCAGATGCCCTCAGTAAATGTTCTTCTTTTCTTCGGAGGAGGCAGAGCTGAGGGTTCATTCACATCCACCAATACACTACTTCCTATTAACCTTCTGGGTAACATTTTAGATAGTGGGGGAGAGGTTGAGATAGGTTGTGACTCTGTGTTTGGCTCTATGACCTGGGATTGAAGCTGTGGTTTCCACAACTTCATGGTTAGTCCTATCAACCACTGGGGTCTTTCAACAGAAGTAGGTGTTAGATATATTTGATAATGTCATGGCTAATATAATTTATATTTAGATTTCAGATCTTACTTAACAGGATGAATCAGTACTTAACTGTTGATCAGTACTTATACTGGAAGTCAGGACTTAAGGATATCAGTACTTATATTATCAGGGATAATCATCAGAAGTTAGATATCAGAACTTAAGTGCTGAAGGACGATCAGATAAGGAAAGTAGCTGATTAAAGGAAAGAAGATCGAGATAAACATAAGAAGAGATATGCATGACGAAGGAGTTCCGTGAAGAATGGAATACTTGGAAGAAAAGATATATGATTGATATATTTTAGGAAGCAGAATTATATTCCATATCAATTAGTGATTATCTTGTAACTGTGTAGTATATAAACACAGACATAGGGTTTACACTATAAGTGTTATCATATTCGAGAAGATTATTTATTATAACCCTAGCAGCTCTCGTGATATTTGTTCATCACTGAGAGGTAACAGTTCCATACTGTAACAGAGTTTATTGTTTCAATAAAGTTTGTTTTTCTGTTACTTAATATATTAAAGTTCGATTTGATTGTATTATACACTGTATTAACCCCCTCTACAGTGTGTGTGACCTAACAAGTGGTATCAGAGCCAATCTATTAACATACATACAGTTAAAGATCCAAACACAATCATGTTTGACACAGAAACTCCAACTAAGCCTACCAAAACTGAAGAACCTCCAAAGACACAAATTCAAATTCGGTATGAGACTATCAGAGTTCCCATACTGAGACCATCTGAATATCCCATATGGAAGGTAAGGATGACCATGTTCCTGGAAGCAACAGATCCAGAATACCTTGATAAAATCAAGGAAGGGCCTCACAAACCAACCAAGCTCGCTGTTGCAGTTGCAGGTGAAGCAGCAAAGACCGTACCAAATGAGAAGAGTGATTATGCTGCTGAAGATATAGCATCAATTGCTAAGGATGCTAAGGTACGACACTTACTGCATAGTGCCATTGATAATGTAATGTCAAACAGGGTAATCAACTGCAAGACTGCTAAGGAGATATGGGATGCTCTGGAAACAAGGTGTCAGGGAACGGACACAATTAAGAAGAACAGGAAGACAATACTCACTCAAGAGTATGAACATTTTGATTCAAAGACTAATGAGTCATTGAATGATTTATATGATAGATTTGTCAAACTTTTGAATGATTTATCATTGGTTGATAAAGAGTATGATCTTGAAGATTCAAACCTTAAATTCCTGTTAGCTCTTCCTGAATGCTGGGATTTGAAAGCAACGACAATAAGAGACAACTACAATCTTGATGAAACAACTCTTGATGAAATCTATGGAATGCTCAAGACTCATGAACTTGAGATGGAACAAAGAAGCAAGAGGAAAGGAGGAAAGTCAAGGACAGTTGCTCTTAAGGCTGAAGAAGAATCCCCCAAAGCAGCTTCCTCAAGGAAAGACAAGGGTAAAGCTCTTTTCATAAAGTCTGAAACTGAGTCATCAAGTTCCGAAAGTAATGATGACTCAGATTCTGAAAGCTTGCCTGAGACTGATGCTGATGAGGAGATGATGAAGCTGTGTGCTCTTATGGTGAAAGGAATCACAAAGATTGCATACAGGAAGTTCAGGAAGGGAAAGAAGTTTTCCAGGAAAGGCATAAGTTCTGATAAGAAGAATTTCAGAAGATCTGAAGGCAGAGGAGGAAAGTCTGACAGAGGAGATTATACCAATGTTAAATGCTATAACTGTGGTGAGAAAGGCCACATATCTCCTATTGCAAGAAGGCAAAGGGTGACAAAGGCAAGGCTCTTGTCACAAAGCAGAAAAGCTGGACAGACACCTCAGACTCTGAAAGTGAGGAGAACTATGCATTGATGGCAAATGCTGATAAAGAAAAGTGCTGAGAGCAGTTCTGAAGCTGCTGAAACAAAGGGCAACAGGAAAAATATTCTAGTTCTGGACAGTGGATGTTCAGGACATATGACTGGAAATAAGGGCCCTGCTATCAGACTTTGTGGAGAAAGCTGGCCCAAGTATTTCTTATGGAGATGGCAACATTGGAAAAACATTGGGATATGGCAATATCAATCTTGGAAATGTCATAATTAAAGAAGTAGCTCTGTCTCAGGACTTAAACACAATCTACTGAGTATAAGTCAAATCTGTGACAGAGGTTATCATGTTATTTCTTTGAAGAACACTGTGAAATTGTGAGTAAATCTAAAGGCAAAGTTGTTCTGAAAGGATACAGGCGTGGTAACATTTATGAAGCTAAGCTTTCAACAAGTACTGATGGTTCTGCAATCTGTCTGATGAGTAGAGCATCAATTGAAGAAAGCTGGAATTGGCACAAGAAACTCTCTCATTTAAATTTCAACAATATAAATGAACTGGTCAAGAAAAATCTTGTGAGAGGACTGCCAAAGTCAGTATTTTCTCTTGATGGCCTTTGTGATTCATGTCAGAAGGCCAAACAAAGAAAATCTTCATTCAAGAGCAAGACTGAATCATCAATTCTTGAGCCTTATCATCTACTACATGTTGATCTATTTGCTCCAGTAAATGTCATGTCTATTGCAAAGAAGAAGTATGCGTTGGTCATAGTGGATGAGTTCACCAGATACACATGGGTGTATTTCTTGCACACAAAAAGTGAAACTACATCTATCTTGATGATCATGTCAAACATTTGGATAAAATGGTCAAAGATTCTGTGAAAATCTTAAGGTGTGATAATGGCACTGAGTTCAAGAATTTGATAATGGAAGAGTTCTGCAAAAACCATGGAATAAAGCAGGAATTTTCTGCTCCTGGAACTCCACAGTAAAATGGAGTTGTTGAAAGGAAGAATAGAACTCTCATTGAAGCTGCACGTACAATGCTTGAAGAAGCAAAGCTTCCAACCTATTTCTGGGCAGAAGCTGTGCAGACTGCTTGTTTTACTCAAAATGCAACACTCATAAACAAGCATGGAAAAACACCATATGAGATGGTGAAGAAAAAGAAGCCAAGTCTGAAATACTTTCATGTATTTGGATGCAAGTGTTTTATTCTCAAGACTCATCCTGAACAGCTATCAAAGTTTGATTTAAAAGTTGATGAAGGAATCTTTGTTGGATATCCACTTTCCACAAAAGCCTTCAGAGTCTATAATTTGAGAACAAAGTGGTCATGGAATCTATCAATGTCTCTTTTGATGACAAGAAGATTACTGGTCTTGAAGATTTCATTGACCATGATCAGCTGAGATTTGAAAATGAAGACTCAAATTCTGATACTGAAAATCCTGACAGTCTAAGTCCTGATACTGTAAATTCTGATGGATTAAACTCTGATGTTATTGAAACTGTGGTGACTACGTCAAAGGAAGATGTACCTATGCAGGAGGAGCATATTCAAGATCCTACCACATCTCAAGAAACATCAGAAAATACATCTGGCTCTTCAAATTCTGATTCGTCAAGTTCTGATAAGCCAAGTTCTGATAGTGCTGAAAATCTAAATACTGAAGAATCCAACTCAGAGAGCATAGTTTCAGGGGGAGCATCAGAAAATGAAAATGAAGACAGCATGGATCATGAGGGAGCATCCAGTTCTAGAGAAAACCTTCCCTCTGCAAGGAAGTGGATAAAATCACATACACCTGATTTGATAATTGGAAATCCTGATGCAGGTATCAGAACTAGAACAGGTACTTCAAATGAATGTCTCTACAATTCTTTTCTCTCTCAGACTGAGCCAAAGAAAGTGGAAGAAGCTCTTCAAGATGCTGATTGGGTGCAAGCAATGCAGGAAGAGTTAAATGAATTTGAAAGAAACAAAGTCTGGACCCTAGTGCCAAGACCAAAGAATAGATCTGTTGTTGGTACAAAGTGGGTATTCAGAAACAAAACTAACATATTGGCATAATTACAAGGAATAAGGCAAGGCTGGTTGCAAAGGATATTCTCAACATGAGGGAATTGATTATGATGAAACATTTGCACCAGTTGCTAGGTTAGAAGCCATAAGGATATTTTTGGATTATGTTGCTCACAAAAAGTTTACTATCTTTCAAATGGATGTGAAAAGTGCTTTTCTCAATGGAGAATTAATGGAGGAGGTATATGTTGAACAACCTCCAGGCTTTGTAGATTCCAAACATCCAGATTATGTCTACAGGCTTGATAAAGCACTTTATGGACTTAAGCAAGCTCCTAGAGCATGGTATGAGACTTTAGCTCAGGTTCTTCTGGAAAGTGGATTCAACAGAGGAACAATAGACAAAACAATGTTCTACCTTAACCATGGAAAGGACTTACTTCTAGTCCAGATTTATGTTGATGATATCATTTTTGGTCTACAAATGACAAACTTTGCAAGAAGTTTGCCAAACTAATGCAGTCAAGATATCAGATGAGTATGATGGGGGAACTTAGCTATTTTCTGGGCCTTCAAGTCAAGCAGAATGAAGAAGGCACTTTTATTTGTCAAACCAAGTACACCAGAAACTTGCTGAAGAAATTTGGAATGCAAGATTGTTCAAGTGCAATCCACTCCCATGGCCACTACAACAAAACTGGATAAGGATACTGGTAAATCAGTAGATATTACTGACTACAGAGGTATGATTGGCTTTCTACTCTATCTAACTGCTAGTAGGCCTGATATCATGTATGTTACCTGTCTTTGTGCAAGATTTCAAGCAGATCCAAGAGAACCTCACTTAACAGCTGTGAAAAGAATCTTTAAGTATCTTAAAGGAACAGCTGATCTGGGATTGTGGTATCCTAGAGAATCAGATTTTAAACTAATAGGTTACTCAGATGCAGATTTTGCAGGTTGCAAAATTGACAGGAAAAGCACAAGTGGAAGCTGCCAATTCCTTGGAGGCAGATTGGTTTCTTGGTTCAGCAAGAAACAAAAGTCAATTTCCACATCAACTGCTGAAGCAGAGTATATTGCTGCAGGAAGCTGTTGTGCACAGATTCTTTGGATGAAGAATCAGTTACTGGATTATAGGTTAACATATTTCAAAATCCCTATTTACTGTGATAATCAAAGTGCTATTGCTATGACAGGTAATCCAGTTCAACACTCTATGACAAAGCACATCAGCATCAGGTACCACTTCATAAGGGAACATGTGGATGAAGGTACAGTGGAATTGCACTTTGTTCCAACAGATCAACAACTAGCAGATATCTTCACAAAACCACTGTGTGAAGCCACTTTTACAAGATTGGTAAATGAACTTGGAATGATTTCAGGTTCTTTCTCTAAATCTGTTTAGTCTTGTTCTGTATTATCAAACTTTATGATCAGTATTTACAGAATTTAATCTCTTTGTGTATTCTGTGATTAATTGACAAATGTTTTTAAGTACTGACCTGCTGTCTGATATATGTTTCTAAACTCTGATAAGTGATATATCTGTCTAAGTAACCATTCAATCCTATGAGGATAATGTGCTAGATACTGACTTACTAGTCTTCAATAAACAAATGATCCCATGTAAGAAGTAATTATTTCTGTGGAAATCTTATGACACTAGCAAATTCTGATAATTGAGCTTAGTTGAGTTTACTTTGTTTATCTTATTACTAAGTCACAAATTAGAATAATGCTACTCATCTGTTAAGTTCTGATACTAGTAAAACTGCTGAATGTACTAAGTGCTGATAAACCTCACTTATAAAAAGAAAAATAAAAAGGTTCAAAGAATAAAATCAGGTACTCCTTTGAGATCTAGAGTAAAAATGTGGAAGGGAAGACCCAAGTGCATTGCTGGTATTAAGTAAATATGCATTAGAAAAGCAAAATATTTTCTTGGTGACTTTTCACACTCTATGATTACTGGAGAAATACTCTGATAATAGCATAAATTCTGATAAGCAGTCGTGACTCACTTACACTGAGAAGCCACTGTAAAATAGAATTTAAAAAGATGCATAAATTAGCACACAACAGTTGAGGTGGACTCAAGCATGAACTCATTCATCAGTAGGTTTCAGGATAATGACAGCTCTTTAGCAAAATTTTAGTTATGCCTTATTTCTAAGATATACTGAAGTGAATCAGACTTTACTCTTTGTCTGCTATGTAGTTTGATGCACACACTAATCACTCCATTTGAATGATGAAAATTATTGTGGTGGTCTATGTTGTTTTAGATAAACAGTCATTGTGTCATTTTGCACTAACTCTGAGCCAAGTTCTGGTTGCATATTCTGATGATTAAGTTCTGAAGAGTATAACTCAACACTTGTATGAGGATTTACTTAGATAGGCATTCCTTTTTCGAGTTAAGAAATTATGTTATGATGACTGTTAAGTTCTGAAATAAGTCTAAGTTCTGATATTACAGTCTAAATTCTTTACTTGACTTATCTGTGGATAAAATTTAATAACAGTCTCGGTACAAACTAGAACATGTGAAGGGGAAGATTAATAGTCACTATGGTTAGGATTCATGGTACTCGTACTTAAACAGTCAACTTTTACTTGTGTCTTGCTGCGCATTTAACCATGTTTTCTCTTTCCAATGAATGTTATTCTTTTTCCAAGTCTGGGGAAACGAGGTAGATTTAATTTTACCTGTCAGCATTAAATACTTTTACGTCTCCTGGCATTCTCTTGCCTATATAAGCAGCCACTTCACATCAGCCTTCCCATCACACTCTTTCTCACAAACTAACCTTCATACTTTTTCTTTCAAAAACACAATGGTCAGATACAACATGTTTTTGAACTACCAAAACTTCAATATGGAGCTAAGTTGTGCCGACTGGCAGCAGGAATGGCACGTCACGGCCATTCCTGAGGAGATATGGGACTCTGTCCCACAGGAGGTACTGACTCAACTCCTGTTCTTCTATATGGACTACCATCGCCATCTAGAGCGATTGGAGGAGGAGAGGCTGGAAGCTCTCCGCCAGCAAGAGAGAATCATCTGACTCGCCATTCTGTTTGTCGAGAGTAGGAAAAGAAGAAATGAATTTAATCTTGTCTTCTTTCCTTTTTTTCTTCATCATCAGCTTTGTCAGGCTTCTTATCTAGGACTAAAGCTGTTGATGTTAGGTTTAGTAGCTTAGGGAAATCTTGTATAAGTACTGATGCAATTTCCATTTCATGAATGTATTCTCTTGATATATTAATGAAATCTGTCTTTATTTCAAGATTTTATCTCTAAGTTATTTTGTAATGCATTGATAAACCTTGATTGATATTCTGATGACCATATAAATTCTGTTTTAATTTAAGTTCTGACTTTCCTTTATCAGTACTTACTCATATGATTTATCTTGGTCATTTTCACTTGATTTCTTTTCAGAATATTAATGATGCAGTAAAAAATAATTAAATCAGAAGGAACGGTTTCAATTTTGAATTAAAACGGTTTCACCTTGATTAATGGAATATCTGGGTAAATGGAACGGTTTTTCCTTGAAAACAGGCAAGTGGGCAAGTAATGATTATTGTTTTCCTCGCGCCCAGTAACTATCCGTTATTACTGCATGTCTGATAGGTGTCCAACGAGTAACATTTTTTTCAGAGTATAAGTACGACAGAGAAAGGATTTCTTTAATCTTTTATTTTCCTTCATACTTTTTCTCTCTACTTGCTTTTACTCTCTCTTTCTCTCACGTTGGTTTTTCATACAGACATTTTATCAAACACCTAACAGGCACTTTTAAATCTCAATTTTTCACATGGCACCTAAGGATTTAATCATTGATGGAGCTAAGTTTGTTCCAAACAACTATGCTGCAATTCTAGATCATGCTGAAGTTCCATCTGAATTGCATTTTGTGCAAGATCTTCTTGCACACAGTGAGATTGGGTATGCACTGACCCAGCCTTCAGTCTTTTCGAGCCAACAAGTTCTGACGTTTTGGCGGACTGGGCACTTTGATGATGGTGGTAAACATGGCACTCCCAGTATTGTTTTCGAAGTGGGTGATTCGTCTTATGCAGTCACTCCTGGTATAATACGCAAAGCTCTACATCTCCCAGAAGATTGTACCTTTTCAATTCCAGAAGAATCAGCTCTTCAGGAGTTAATGGCAAATTTGGGGTATGAAAGGAGTTTGGAAAAACTTGGGCAGTTGAAACGGGCTCATATCAGAAGAGAATGGAGCTTCTTCTTCGACTGCATCACCAAAGCTTTTGGGAACAAATGTTCGAATTTTGATGTTATCCCAATTCTGAGTCAGCACATCGGGTATGCTATTATCAATCAAACTCATTTTGATTTTGCAACTGGTATAATTGGTGCTATTGGGGATAGGATGACAGAGGATAGGAATGTTGTCTATTTTGCTAGATTCTGTCAACTTATTTATACTTTTTGTACTGATGAACCTCAATTAGTCAGTTCCTCAACCCCACCTTTTAAAGTTGCAAAACGATACTTTAAAGACCTGGTAAATGCTGACACTAAGAAATCAGTGGTTAGACCATTACAGATTCCTCAGTCTGTAAAACAGATCCTAGTAAATGCTTGATCCTGGTACTTATAGATCTATTTACACTGATGTCCAACCAACAATAAACACCCAAAAACCATCATCCTCAACACCTCCCACTCATTTCACTCAACCTACCCTCAAGGACATATCTCAAATCCTATCTCTCCACTTCACATACTGATCAACCCTCAGCCTCAGCACCTATGGTGAAGCCTTCATCCTCCAAGCCAAAGAGGACAAAGATTGTTCCTCAAACACCTCAAAAGAGAAGGAGGATTGCCTTGAGAGATGAATCTGATACTGAGGACCAGGTTCCTTCTTCAGAACCTGTTGTAGGTGAAGCTGAGAAAAAGATTTCTCAGAAGGATTCTGGAATTGGGGGATCTAGGCTTCTCAAAAGGCTTAGAAGAATGACAGTCCCTGAAACTCCCAACGAATCCAAATCAACAAAGAGATACCATAAACAGAGGGTAAAAAGGCCAGTTACAGATGATGAAGAGGAAGCAGCTAAGGAAGGGGATCAGGAATCTCTGATCTCACAAGACAAGGAATTTGCTCCAGTCACTTCTTCTCCATCAACTCCATCTAAGGAAGCTGCTACTGAAAAGGCCAACACACCATCTGTGTCTCCTGTTCAAAAGTTTGTCTCTCCTGTTGATCCAGGCCTAAGTGCTGAAATTGAAATTCAGAACCTAGTTGTGCCTGAAATACTTTTCTTAGCAGCTCCACCAGCAACTAATCCTTCTACAACACCTGTTCCTAATGCTGTTCAAACTCCAGAGTTATCAACACCATCTTCTCTGAATCATGTTGATGATGATCAGACTTTAGGTGAGCATCAGGATTTGGCTGTTGATCAGAACTTAGAACAAGATCAGCAATTAGAGGATGTTGAAGCCTCTATTGCTACTCACACTATTGTCTTATTAGAAGATACTGATTCTTTAAGTTCTGATGCTGCAAATGATGGAGATACTGGTGATGCTGCTCCAACTACAGATGCTGATACAGCAGGTCCTTCAGGAAATGCCCTCAACAGACTATTCTAAAGTCTGAACTGGTTAAGAAGTTTGTTACCGGAGAAGCACCAGTACCTTGGAGTGAAACTCCTGCAGGTCAGGAGTGGACTAAGGAATGGAACTCAGTTTCATGTGTTCCAACTGAAAAGCATCTTGCTGAGCACTTGACTAAAGCTGATGAAATGTTAAATTCTGATGATTTTAAAACCCAACTTAGAGTCACTGCATTGAGTACTAAACATCTACAAGGTCTTCATTCAACTACTCATGCAGAGCTACACAAGATTCAGGAGAACTTTATCAAACAGGAACAAGTTTGGAAAATTGATAAGAAAAAGTTCTTCCAACCTACCATTGACAGGATTGCTTATATTGAGAAGACTCAAGATCATCAACAAGCTCAGATTGATGAAATTCTGAAAAATCAAGCTTCTCAGCAATCACAACTAACTGAAATCCAATCCTCAGTGGAATTGCTTATCTCTCTTCAACTACCTGCTGATGCCAAAAAGGGGGAGATTGTAATTAAGTCCAAATGCAAGACTGACAAGACACTGACAGGAAAGGATAATGAAAAAGATGATCAAGGAAACTCTGGAATGGGTAGAGGTCATAGTCAAGGTAGAGGATTCACATCAAGACAAGTTAGTCATAGGACAAGTTCTGATACTGGGAAGAGAATAAGTTCTGCTACTGGTAAAAGGATAAGTTCTGATGAACTTTTAGATCTTGATGAAGAAATGTCAAGACAGTTATTTCTTCAGGAAAATCCAGGAATGGACTTGGAGATTTTAATGAAAGAAGAAGTCAGGCTTAAATCAGAGAAAGTTACATCTAAATCTGAAGCTTCTGGTAAAAAGCCACTTCCAAAACTCAAAGGCATTGTGATCAAAGAAAGGACACTTACTGAAGCAACATTGGCTAGATCGCAACCGCAGATAGATCCAAGATCCAAGGGTAAAGAAAAAGTTGGTGAACCTATCAAGGTTTATGTGCCTCCTGAGGATGAAGAAATTACTGATGAAAAGGATGATCTTGCTCTGACTTCAAGAACAGTTCTTAAAACAACCTCTGACATGGCTCAAGTTGTTCAGAGTCAAGAAATTGTAAGTTCTGATATTCAGAAGAAGCAAGTAACCTCTGACATAGCTCAAGTTAACTTGATATCAGAAGATAGACCTAAAAACACTCCTACCAGGATTCACTAAAGCAAAACAGACTCAACCTTTGAAGACTACTGCAAGTGGTTTTGAAGTAAGAGTAGTTACTGGAAAGGAAGCTAGAGATAAGACTGGATTGGGAAGTGCTGATGAAAGAAGAATACATAACACTACCAATGATCCAACTTCCTTGAGTGAACCAGGTATTGGAGCAACTCCTGAGAGATTGAATCAACTGGAATCTGTACAGATGGTTTACCATACCTACTTGAAAGAATACATCATATTGTATTTCTGACAGATGATAGGGTTTATCATCTAAGACAAAATGCTATTCCATTGAAGTATTTTGAAGAATTGGAGCATGTACTTTTCTTACTTCAAGTGGATGACAGAATAACAGGAACTGCTACAAACTACTTAAAAGAACAGATTCAGAGACAGAAAAGGCTTTATTCTGTTAAGTCTGACAGCACATATGTTCCAAAGTACAGAGATCACAATGGTGATATTGTTGATATGAAGTCTAATACTGCACAGATCAGAACATATCTTGGTATTAAGGGACTTGAATTCAATCTAGAGTCTGACAAAGCCTATGTCATAAGACTAGATCAGGAGTTGAGAAAAGCAAAGATTAATGATCTCAGAGCTGTAATCTTTCAAACTGGTGAAGATACTGCAGAGCTTAAAGATGCCAAAAGGAGAATGATTGATGAACTTAGATATGCTGAGAAATGTTTGTTGAAGAACTATCTCAGAACAACTCCTGACATCAGAGAGATCAGATGATGAAGCCAAGTTGAAGATCTACAACTGCTTAAATTCTGATATTTGTACAGACTGAAGTTGTTATCAGAAGTTGAATATTGGTAAAGCTTTAAGGACTGTAAGTTGTAGTTATCTAGTCTAATTCTCATGCATTTGTACTTAATGTTTTTGACATCATCAAATATCTGTTAAACTTGTATATTATGCTAATTTACAAGTTGGGGGAGATTGTTAGATATATTTGATAATGTCATGGCTAATATAATTTATGTTTAGATTTCAGATCTTACTTAACAGAATGAATCAGTACTTAACTGTTGATCAGTACTTATACTGGAAGTCAGGACTTAAGGATATCAGTACTTATATTATCAGGAGATAATCATCAGAAGTTAGATATCAGAACTTAAGTGTTGAAGGACGATCAGATAAGGAAAGTAGCTGATTAAAGGAAAGAAGATCGAGATAAACATAAGAAGAGATATGCATGACGAAGGAGTTCCGTGAAGAATGGAATACTTGGAAGAAAAGATATCTGATTGATATATTTTAGGAAGCAGAATTATATTCCATATCAATTAGTGATTATCTTGTAACTGTGTAGTATATAAACACAGACATAGGGTTTACACTATAAGTGTTATCATATTCGAGAAGATTATTTATTGTAACCCTAGCAGCTTTCGTGATATTTGTTCATCACTGAGAGGTAACAGTTCCATACTGTAACAGAGTTTATTGTTTCAATAAAGTTTGTTTTTCTGTTACTTAATATATTAAAGTTCGATTTGATTGTATTATACACTGTATTCACCCCCTCTACAGTGTGTGTGACCTAACAGTAGGAATGGAGTGAGAGTGAGGAATTACTACCTGTAATGGAAGAGCATCTGATGTTAGAGGAGCCTGGGTGGCTTGAACCACTGGAGGTTGAGCTTGCTGTTCATGACCGGGAAGATTGAAAATAGGTAAGGGAATATAAGTGGCCATGAAAGCAGATACAAGTACTGGAACTTGCATGAATCTGAAGGTTGTGTCTTGGCGGGTGTAAATCTTTTTGCTTACAGGAGGGGGTTCGGTTACTGCGGAGTTAGCAAAAAGGGCTTTGTGCTCAGGTGTGAGAAGATGATCTGCTATAAGCATGAGAAAACGAGCATAGTAACACGAGACCCTACGATTTGTAGAATGATCACGTAAAGCAGTAGTGAGACGTCTCAAGAGAATGGGTAAAAGTAGTTTTCCAAAATTGATCCTTTGATTGAAAACAACCGCAAGACCAATATACTGCAGAGTGGAAGTGATGTTGTGAAAGTTGGATTTAGTGCAGTTGGCAAACACTTTAGAAAGTGTATCGAAGAAAATGTCCCATTCAGACACCAAATTGGATTTTGAAAGTTTGGTTAAATTGATCACCCCCTGATAGTGAATAGCGTGGAAAAAGTTTGAAATATCATTTTCAGAGGGCAAATTACAGAAATTGTCCATAGGAAAATTTAAAGCTCGATTGACGACTGTTTCATCAACCACATACTGTGTGTTTGCCACGGTGAATGAAAAAGATTTAAAATCATCGGCCACAGTAGAGGTTGTGCAAATCAGTCTTAGCAGATCAACATTTAAAATCACATTTGATTTTGAAAGGCATATGTCATAGCCTATTTGTTTATTCGAGGATTTAACTCAACTCAAATAAGAATGTAATAAGTAAATAGTGGATCTATCGTCAGAGAGATCTCACTAGAGTAACATCTGTCAAAGGGTGAAGAAACATTATTCATCTACAGACTTGAAGACTTAATTCACTGGAAGAAGCTCAAGAAATTGATCAAGCCTCAGTGATATAAATCAAGATTGTGGATTTAATCAAGTGACAGAGATCTCGTCAGGGTATCAATTAATTACAAGGATTTAGTCTGAAGAAAATCAAGAGTATCAAGGTCAAGGCTTGAAGAAACGTCACGGAAGTTAGTCACTCATGAACCAGACAGTACATCGAGTGTCAACATTGAAGTGGTGGAATTGATTCATAATTGACAGTAATTTTCAGAAGATTTTCAGAAGAATGGTTGCTGCTCAAGACTAGTATTAATTCTCTATTAATTAATTAAGTCAAATAATTTAATTAAGAAAATAAATTATATCTGCAAAGATTAATTTATTGATTAATTGAATTAATTGATTAATTAATTCAGAATTAATATTAAGGATTTTCAGAATTGTTATTAGATTAAAATCTATTAATAATTCAGTAAGACAATTTGATTTGAACTACTATGACAATCGGTATGACAATTGATAGTCATACCGAAAGTCTTGCTAGTTCATTCTGATTGTCTTGCTAGCTATTGGGATTGTCTTGCTAGTTCAAAAGAATAGTCTCACCGAAAGTCCTACCAGTTCAAATGGATTTTCATGCCAGTTCATTTGATTGTCTTGCCGAAAGTCTTGCTGATTCAACTGGATTGTTTTGTTTACTTAAACGACAAAAAAAACAGAAGACGTTCATGCAATAATTCAAACAGAACACACAAGTCAAGAACAAGCAGAAAAGAAAAAAACAAGCAGTAATATTTCATCCTTTCATCTGCTTTATTCAAGATCAAAATTCTAGATTGTAAAATTAAATCCAAACCACTAGAATTATTCATCTTGTTCTTGTGTAACAATCTAGCGGATTAAAATCCCTAGAACTTAATCTCAAATCGCATTTAGCATTTGATCTTTTCATTGCAAAAATAGAAAAAGTTCATGTCGAATTTATTCTAGATTTGTAATAATTGATTTGAGATTAATCCCTTGTAAACGATACCGTTGTTGTAACACCTTTCAAGTTTAATAAAAGTTTTATTTAACTTGAATTTTGTTTCACATTTTTATTCCGCATTTTATTCGATTAAACGGTATTGTTTGTATTCAACCCCCCTTCTACAAACAAATTGGGACCTAACAATTGGTATCAGAGCCTTCTGATTAACGTACAAATCAAGATCCTAGACTTTTGTGTTTCTTTCACTCCTTGAATTTTTATTCACTCAAAAATTCATAATGACTACACAAAAAGTTGGAACCGTTAAAATTCCACTATTCGATAAAGAAAATTATGTTATGTGGAAGAAGAAGATGATATTGTTTTTACAAGCTGCTAATCCCAAATATCTACAAGTGTTAAAGAAGGGTCCAAAAATTCCTATGGTTATTGAACCAGAGGTAATAGAAAATGATGTGGTGATCACCAAAGCTAGAACTTATGTGAAAGATCCAGAGGATTTCTCTCCTACTGAAATAGAAGAAGCCTCCCTGGATGCTAGCCTTCAATTAATTTTAGTAGATTCCCTTGATCCCTTGATGAATAGACATGTGATGAATTGTAAAGATTCCAAACATATTTGGGAAACTATTGAGGTTATTAATGAAGGCACAGAGGAAGTTAGGGAGAATAAGTTAGAAATCCTAACCTCTGAGTATGAATACTTTAAATCCAATCCAGGAGAAGGAATCACTGAAGTGTTTGAGAGGTACAATGCATTGATCAATAACCTGAACATTAATGGTAAATACTATTCCATCAGGGAGGTCAACAAAAAGTTCCTTTTAACACTGCCAACTCATTTTGAACATAGAATCACTGCCATAAGAGAAGCAAGAGATCTGAGTGAGATTTCTTTGGAAAGGCTCTATGGTGTGTTAAAGACTTATGAGTTGGAGCAGATTCAGCAGAAGGAAGTTTACGGGAAAGGAAGAGTGGTCAGCACGTCTACTGCTCTAGTAGCTGAAGATCAACAACATCAACAATCTCAACAGTCAGAAAGAATGGTACAGTCTTCCAAGGTTGAAGAAAATGTGATAGTAGCAGAATTTGATCCTCCTACTACAAATCAATCAGGAGATGATTTTTATTCCTTGGAAGAACTGGAGCAATTGGAGGATGAGTCAATGGCCCTGATTGTCAAGAGATTCTCAAATGTCAAATTCAAAAGGAATCCCAAGTTCAAGTACAAGTCCAACTACAACAGATTCCAGAAAGGTGGATCTTCATCCTCTAACACCAGCAGTGGTGGGTATAAAATAGGGATGGTTGATCGAAGCACCATTCGATGCTTCAACTACAATGAGTTGGGACACTTTGCCACAGAATGCAGGAAGCCAAAACAAGTTAGGAAGAACTCTTACGATTCTAATCAGAAGAGTAAATCTGAAAGGGCTTACCTGGCAAAGGGAAGAAGCTGGGATGATACTGACAGTGAAGATGAAGAAGTTGGGAATCTTGCTCTTATGCCTAGTGATGCAAACACCTCATCGTCAAGAAAAGAGGTAAAATTTACTGATGCTGAATTAGTTTATCATCTAGGAGGTTCCTTAGATTGTGCTCGTCGTGATAATGAATTGTTAAATCAACAAATCAAAGACCTTGAGAAAGAGGTCAGTGAATTAAGACTTGTGCACATTAATCAAGATAAATTAAAAGAACAAGTATCTTTTCTAGAGAATAGAGTTGACTGTTATAGACAACTTGAAACTATTCTCAAAGACAAGATCACCGGTCTTGAGGCTAAGGTTAAACCTTACTTTAATTCTTGTTCGAAGTCCAAAGAGTTTTACAATAAGCAAGCTGTTAATCAAACATCTGGAATAGGTTATGATTACAATGCTGCTATTGGAAAATTAGGCATAAACTCCCCTCCTCATGTCTGTGCTAAAGGCAGGGAAGTACCACATGTGCTTAAGGGTGTTGATGAACCCCTCTATAAAGAATCAATTGCTGAACCATTTGATGAGACCTCATTTATTATTCAAGAAGAAATCCGTGCTGAAGATAATGCTAATGAGAAAGCTGTCTCCAAGTCAAGTGTGTCAAAAGTTCCAGTCAAGGTTGTGAAAGCAACTGAGACTAACTCAGACACACATGAGTTGGATAACACAAATGCCATGTCTACCATGCATAAGTTGCCTATTGTTAATCCCTCTCATAAAGCATGTGGTGTTCCTGATTGTATGTCTTGTGCTTTTAATCTGATGTATGCTTATTTTAATGGTAAGCATATTTCTAATGATAAGACTACTCCTCGTCAGCATGTGAATAATAGAAAACATGATAGGTCTAAGACTGCTAGTCCTCCTAAAGCTAGAAAGGAGACATTTGTGCCTAAGCCTAAACAGAAATTTGTCAAGGCTGTTCACAAGGTCAAATGTCCAGTCATTGAGAAAGTTGAGAATATTAAAATTAAGAATGTTGTTTTGCCTGATAAAGGCCAATTTTACAAATATGCCGGACCCAGCCAAGCTTGGGTTCCGAAGAAGGTCTAATCCATTTGTATTGTAGGGCATTAAACAGGTACAACCGGTAGTGTGGATTCTTGACAACGGATCATCAAGACATATGACTGGAGATAGAGCCCTGCTATCAAATGTGGTTGAGAAAGCTGGCCCAGTGGTTACCTTTGGAGATAATAGCAAAGGTTTAACGGAGGGATATGGCTGTTTGCTAGCTGGAAATGTTATCATTGAAAATGTGTATATTGTGCAAGGACTTGAACACAATCTACTTAGCATTAGTCAGTTCTGTGACATCGGCTACAATGTTTTATTCGACAAGCTGAAGTGTCAGATTCTGCACAAGAAAAGTGAAAAACCCTCCTTGATAGGAATCCGGAAAGGTAATCTGTTTGTAGCTGACATGAACTCTGGAAACAATCCTGAAGTCAATTGTTTCTATGCAAAGGCATCGTCAGATGAGAGTTGGCTATGGCACAAGAGACTTTCTCATCTCAATTTCAAAACAATGAATTCTCTTATCAAAAGAGAATTGGTCAGAGGTCTGCCTCAGCTGGAATTCTCCCCAGAAGGACTATGTGAGGCTTGCCAGAAAGGAAAGTCAAAGAAAGCAAGTCACAGAGGCACTGACACATCTTCCATAACTGGTGTTCTGCAATTATTGCACATGGATTTATTTGGACCAGTTAATGTCCTTTCGATGTCAAAGAAGTGTTACTGTCTTGTGATAGTTGATGACTATTCCAAGTATACGTGGGTTTTATTTCTTCACTCTAAGGATGAAACACCACAAGTTGTGATTGATCATATCAAGATGATTGAGTTAGAGTCTAATGTCCATGTTAGAGCAATAAGGTCAGATAATGGAACAGAATTCAAGAATTCACTTCTCAATGGATTCTGTACAGACAAAGGGATTACCAGACAATTTTCAGCTCCTAGAACCCCTCAGCAAAATGGAGTGGTAGAAAGGAAGAATCGTACATTAATTGAAGCTGCAAGAACGATGTTAAGTGAATCAGGTCTTCTAATGTACTTTTGGGCTGAAGCTGTCAATACTGCATGTTATACTCAGAATCGAACTCTAATCAACAAAGACTTCATGAAAACTCCTTATGAGATTTTGAATGAACAGAAACCTTCTATCAAATACTTTCATGTATTTGGTGCCAGATGCTTCGTGCTCAAGGATGGAGATGATCGTCGTGGTAAATTTGAGGCAAAGGCATATGAGGGTATTTTTGTTGGATATGGAAGAAGATCATACAGAGTGTATATCATTGATCAACACAAAGTAACTGAAAGTGTCAATGTTACATTTGATAACACTAAACTCCCTAGTATCCAAACTGAAGATCCTTCTGAGAAACTGAAGTTTGATGATATGTCAGATTCAGAATCAGAACATGGTCAAGAACCTGAGTTTGTTGCTGGTGAAGAACCTGTTAATCATGATGATACTCAAGGTAATAGTGATGGAAACGTTGGCAACATTGGAGATACCACTGCTACTGACGGAGAATCTTCAAGTCAACATGGCAACAACTCAGGGGGAGATACTGAAGGATCATCTAGTAGGACACAACATCCCAATGAATTTCAAGGCGAATCATCTAGATCAAATCTTCCAAGACAGACTGTCTGGAATAAAGCTCATCCTTTTGAGTTGATTATTGGTGATCCAGATGTTGGAGTCAGAACTAGACGTGCTACTCAAAATGAGTGTCTGTTCCCAGGATTTCTTTCTGAGATGGAACCTAAGAAGATTGAGGAAGCACTGACTGATCCAGATTGGGTGATTGCTATGCAAGATGAACTCAATCAGTTTGAAAGTCAACAAGTCTAGAAACTGGTACCTAGACCTACACACAAGAAGGCTGTTGGTACTAGGTGGGTATTCAGGAATAAACTAGATGAAGATGGTGTGGTTACAAGAAAAAAGGCAAGACTGGTAGCAAAAGGGTATTCACAAGCTGAAGGCATTGATTATGATGAAACCTATGCTCCAGTGGCTAGACTAGAGGCCATCAGGATATTTTTGGCATTTGCAGCATTCTCTAACTTTAAAGTTTATCAAATGGATGTCAAGAGCGCCTTTCTGAATGGAAAGCTGGATGAAGAGGTATATGTAGAGCAACCTCCTGGTTTTGAAGATCCGGATCATTTGGATTTTGTCTTCTTTCTTTTCAAGGCTATCTATGGGCTCAAACAGTCTCCAAGAAAATGGTATGACACTCTCTCTGAATTTCTTATTGAAAATAGCTTTATTAGAGGTGTCATAGACAAAACTCTCTTTTATTAAAAACATAAGAATGATACTATATTAGTCCAAGTCTATGTGGATGATATAATATTTGGGTCTACTAATGATAATCTCTGTAAGAGATTTGCTAATTAATGCACAGCAAGTTTGAAATGAGCATGATGGGAGAGCTGAAGTTCTTTCTTGGATTACAAGTAAATCAAAGGTTAGATGGAACATTTATTTGTCAATCCAAGTATCTCAAGGAACTCCTCAAAAAGTACAATCTAGAGGATTCTGCATTAGCAAGGACTCCATCAACTACAGCTGTCAAGCTTGGACCATGTGAAAACTCCATTAAGGTAGATGTCACAAGCTACAGAGGTATGATTGGCTCGTTACTCTATCTTACTGCAAGTAGACCAGATATTATGTATGCTACATGCTTATGTGCAAGGTTCCAAGCGGATCCTAGAGATATTCATCTCGTTGCTGTTAAACGAATCTTAAGATATCTTAAGGGAACACCAAATCTAGGTATTTGGTACCCTAAAGAATCTGGTTTTAACCTTGTTGGATATACAGATTCAGATTATGCAGGAAGTGTTGTTGATAGGAAAAGCACCTCAGGGAGTTGTCAATTCCTAGGTAGCAGACTAGTCTCGTGGTACAGCAAGAAACAGCAAACAGTTTCCAACTCAACGGTCGAGGCTGAATATATTGCCGCTGGAAGCTGCTGTGCTCAGATCTTGTGGATTAGGAACCAGCTACGAGACTATGGCTCTGTATTGAACAAAATTCCTATTTTATGTGACAATACAAGTGCAATAGCCATCACCAACAACCCTGTGCAGCACTCGAGGACAAAGCACATTGACATCAGGTATCATTTTATTAGAGAGCACGTCATGAATGGTACTGTTGAACTATTTTTTGTTCCAACAGAGGAACAAATAGCAGATATTTTCACTAAACCACTTGATGAATCAACATTTACCAGATTAGTTGGTAAATTGGGTATGTTGAATAGTTTTAGTGATTAATCTAGTTAATATCTGAGATTTGTTCTTGAATGAATTTACAAATGAATTTTTCATAAATGAAAAATTCATTTGCAAATTTATTTTATCATTTTATCATATTTCTTACTTAATTCTATGTAATTTATATTATCTTATCTGTTTTATTTACTCTACTGTTAACTTCAAATATCTCAGAATATTTTATTTTCACTAAAAATATTTTCTATGAATTTTACTTGCTAAAATTCAACAGAAATCTATTTTGGAATGAAAATAATTAATTCTGAAATATTGTCTGTGTTTTGTAAATATTTTCTGAATTTTTACTATTAATATAAGACTTTATTTCAGTTTTCCATATTGGTTAATATTTTCTGTAAATATTTAATTGTCTCTCTACTGAAAATCATTTCAGTACATATATATATATTATATATTTATGTGTGTCTTTAACAGTTTTTATGTTAATTATTCAGTATATTTTAATTACTTAATTTAGTTTATACTAGAATGACAATCGGCAAGACAATTGAAATTGTCTTGCTGAAAGTCATTCCAGTACTAATACAGGGTTATTTTTAAATCAGTTTAATTTTATAACTGGAAAGACAATCGGTATGACAATTGATTGTCATGCCAGTAATAAAATTAATATCAGATATATTATGTTTTATTTGTACATGGTATGACAATCGGTATGACTATCAGATTGTCATACCAGTTATGTATTATTATTTTTTGTTTTTGTTTTTTTGTTTTTTTTTCATAATTAGCCTGGTATGACTATCGGTATGACAACTCGGTAAGACTATCCGAATTGTCATACCTAGTTGTCCTACTTAATTCTACTTAATTTTTTTGTTTTAGTTTTATTTTATCAGATTCACTTTCTTTCTTTTCAAATTCCAACAGTTATTTGTCCTCTCTCTCTCTCTCTCGATCAAACTCAAATCAATCGCCATTGTTGTTTTCCTTGCTCGAGTTTTTACTCAGCATACATCACTCCTGCTATATATACATACAAGTAATATCATACAGGAGTGCTGCCAAAATTTTTTTAAAAAAAAAAATTTTCAATCGTTTGTTTTTTCTCCTTCAAAATCAGCTTGTGCTTGTTTATTTTTGGGAATTTTTTTTGTGCTTTTCATCTATTATTATTTTATGTCTTTTGGCTTTTCAAATCTGCGTTTGTGAGTTAAGAATTTTAACGGATACATTTATGTCTAAATTTTCGATTATAATTAATTTAATTCGATTATTAAATTAATTTATTAATTTTCGAATTTTCTTAATATTATTCTTAAAGTTCTGAAAGTGTGTGTCTTATTATTATTTTTAAATGGCTCTCAATTTCCAAATTGTTTCGCATAATCTTGTTGGTTATTTTAATCCAGAAAAATGTGATGTGGAAAAATTTAAGCCATGGATTAGATTTTTAAATGACCATTCGATTGTTAGCTCTGCTATTAAATCAAATGTGATTTAAATGTCGATCTGCTTAGACTGATTTGCACAACCTCTACTGTGGCCGATGATTCAAAATCTTTTTCATTCACCGTGGCAAACACACAGTATGTGGTTGGTGAAACAGTCGTCAATCGAGCGTTAAATTTTCCATTGGATAATTTCTGTAATTTACCCTCTGAAAATGATATCACAAACTTTTTCCATGCTATTCACTATCAGGGGGTGATCAATTTAACCAAACTTTCAAAATCCAATTTGGTGTCTGAATGGGACATTTTCTTCGATACACTTTCTAAAGTGTTTGCCAACTGCACTAAATCCAACTTTCACAACATCACTTCCACTCTGCAGTATATTGGTCTTGCGGTTGTTTTCAATCAAAGGATCAATTTTGGCAAACTACTTTTTCCCATTCTCTTGAGACGTCTCAATACTGCTTTACGTGATCATTCTACAAATCGTAGGGTATCATGTTACTATGCTCGTTTTCTCATGCTTATAGCAGATCATCTTCTCACACCTGAGCACAAAGCCCTTTTTGCTAACTCTGCAGTAACCGAACCCCCTCCTGTAAGCAAAAAGATTTACACCCACCAAGACACAACCTTCAAATTCATGCAAGTTCCAGTACTTGTATCTGCTTTCATGGCCACTTATATTCCCCTACCTATTTTCAATCTTCCCGGTCATGAACAGCAACCTCAACCTCCAGTGGTTCAAGCCACCCAGGCTCCTCCAACATCAGATGCTCTTCCATTACAGGTAGTAATTCCTCAATCTCACTCCATTCATACTTCTGTTGAAAGACCCCCAGTGGTCGATAGGACTCACCATGAAGTTGTAGAACCACAGCTTCAATCCCAGGTCATAGAGCCAAACACAGAGTCGCAACCTATCTCAACCTCTCCCCCACTGTCTAAAATTACCCAGAAGGTTAATAGGAAGTAGTGTATTGTTGAATGTGAGTGAACCCTCAGCTCTGCCTCCTCCCAAGAAAAGAAGAACATATATTGAGGCATCTGAAAGCCCATCCTTATCCTCCCAACAGGACATGGACTTTGAAATGGCCAATGAACAGTTACTAGAGACATTCTCTCAACAGGATGAATCTATTGAAATTCGCCATAGGGCCATGGCATTCTGTACTGAGTCAAGCACAATTCCATTACTCACAATGGAACCATACATACCAGTAGATGATACTCAGGACACGGAGCGAGGAGTGCACATAGAGTCTGTTACAGTGCCTGCCATAGTTACGGCAGAAGAGCAGTCACATGCTTCTGAGGGGAAATCTGACTCTCAGCCACCCTTAATGGAGTCATTTTCTCCCCTCCCAGATCAAACACCTCTGGCTCCCTCACGGGATTCTCCACTCGCAGATTTATCTGGAGAAAGTGGAGGGCAACTCGGTCAATCTATCCCTGAAGCAATTCAGACATCTATTTCACATGAAATGATAGGTTTGACTGAGGATCGGGACTCGCGAATTCCCATTGCACCACCACTGACCTCTCTTGAAGAGGCTAGGGTGATTTTAACTGCAGGTACAGAAGAACAGCAACAGGAAGACTCCTCACGAGCAATTATATTGAGAGAAACACAAGCACGTGAGGTGAGTGAACCAAACACGAGTGAAATTCAGGTGAGAGCACACACAGACACAGACACTGAAAACCTGTTAGCTCAAATTGCTGCTCTAAAAGAAGAACTTGCTAAAAGCCAAGCTGAGGCTCAAGCATTCAAAGCACAAGTGGTTGAACGGTCTTCTTCTTCCACCTCTGTCAACAATCAGCTGGCACTCATAAGGAATGATATCTCAGATCTAAAGAAAACTGTCACACCAAAGCTCAATTCCATTCAGGAAACTCCAACTTTATCAGCTGATGACATTTCTAACTTCTGCTCTCTACATACAAGAATGACTTCTCTTGAAGACCTGGTTGAAATGAATCATGCACTGGACTCCTCCAGATTTCTAAAGATAGAAACGGGCATGGAACATCTTAATGAAGGAATGAAACACTTGTATTTCATGATCAAAAATTCTCACTGCCCTAATGAAGAACAAAGAACTTACTTTGAAGGGCCGTCTGGTGGAGGCTCAGGCTCTGGAGATGATGGAGGTCATGGAGGTTCTCAAGGAAAGTCAGTAGAGGATCCCTCAACTAAGGGGAGAAGAAAGGGAGTAGTGGAAAGGGGAAAGAAAAAGATACCTCTGCTGGAGACAAAGAAAAGGCTGATGATGTCTACTACAGTGGAGAACAGGATGACTTTGATATTTTTGACATTCCCACTGAACCAGTCTTGGAAGATAAAGATGGTTTATTTGAAGCTGAAGAGGAAAGTGATTTTGGAGAATGGGAAGAGGAAGCTACAGTGGATTATATCTTTGAGAAAGATTTTCAGCAGCAGCGGTCAGAGTTGAAAAGAAAAGAAGCTGAACTCAAAAACGTCTCCCAGATCATTGACATAAGGAAAGACATACAAAGAACAGAAACTCTTCAAAAGCAACGTCTTCATGACATTAAGGCTCAAGAAAGGAGAAGAGATGTCAGACTGAAGATTGGTGAAAAATGGGATGAAGCTAGGAGAGTACTTGATATGCCTTAGCTGAGCACTAACAATGATAGGCAGTTCCTACATCTTCTTGACAAGCTAGAAATCTCAAATCCTAACAATGACATGTACATGAATGCTATCAAGACTGAAGTCTCAAGGATCACAGCTGCTTTTGACAGATCCCTAAATGAGATGAGCATTTTTATATATTGTCGGAGTGAAGGATCTTTCAAGGTGTCACTTCATCTGTTTGAGAATCGTTCTTTGTCAGAGATTTGGGTTCTTCTCAACAAAGTAAAAAGAAGCTCAGAATTGAATGAAGTTCTTCGAGAAAGGCTTAAAGAGTTTGCCAGCAGGGCTAGTCCTCAAGTGGTCAACAATCCTCATCAGGTGAGATTCTTTAAGTCTGATTGTCTTGAAATCTGTCAGCTAGATGTACAATCTCTTAAAGACTACTCAGCTAAGCATCTGGTCTGGATGGAACATCATTTAAGAACTGCTGGATACTCATCCATGTTGAAGACTCAAGCTGCTGATTTAATTCAAGCTTATTGTGAAAAGAATATTAAAAGGTACAATCAGATCAAGAATAAGCTGAAGTCAGTTGGAGTTCAACCAGTCAGACCAGCAAGCTTCACTTCAGAAAAGGATCGTGTCTTTGACAAAGAGTTGCTTCAAGATCTAGAAGAAGGTGAAGTCAGAAGAGAAGACAACTGAAGTCAATTAGCTCAAAACTCAATGTAATATGATTAGAGCTTTATGAATCAAGATAGACTAATGTATTTATATGTTCAGGCTAGAGGAACATCTATCTTGTATTCACTTGTAAATTTCTTATGGAATCTGGAAAATGTTAAATATAATCCAGAACTTTTCTGCTATTTACTTTGCATTACTGTTTATATCTTTTTCTTATTTGTTAGTTGAGTTATCCTCTAGGTATTTGTTGTTATTGTCTAACAAGCAAATAGTGGGAGATTGAAAGGCATATGTCATAGCCTATTTGTTTATTCGAGGATTTAACTCAACTCAAATAAGAATGTAATAAGTAAATAGTGGATCTATCGTCAGAGAGATCTCACAGAGTAGCATCTGTCAAAGGGTTAAGAAACATTATTCATCTACAGACTTGAAGACTTAATTCACTGGAAGAAGCTCAAGAAATTGATCAAGCCTCAGTGATATAAATCAAGATTGTAGATTTAATCAAGTGACAGAGATCTCGTCAGGGTATCAATTAATTACAAGGATTTAGTCTGAAGAAAATCAAGAGTATCAAGGTCAAGGCTTGAAGAAATGTCACGGAAGTTAGTCACTCATGAACCAGACAGTACATCGAGTGTCAACATTGAAGTGGTGGAATTGATTCATAATTGACAGTAATTTTCAGAAGATTTTCAGAAGAATGGTTGCTGCTCAAGATTAGTATTAATTCTCTATTAATTAATTAAATCAAATAATTTAATTAAGAAAATAAATTATATCTGCAAAGATTAATTTATTGATTAATTGAATTAATTGATTAATTAATTCAGAATTAATATTAAGGATTTTCAGAATTGTTATTAGATTAAAATCTATTAATAATTCAGTAAGACAATTTGATTTGAACTACTATGACAATCGGTATGACAATTGATAGTCATACCGAAAGTCTTGCTAGTTCATTCTGATTGTCTTGCTAGCTATTGGGATTGTCTTGCTAGTTCAAAAGAATAGTCTCACCGAAAGTCCTACCAGTTCAAATGGATTGTCATGCCAGTTCATTTGATTGTCTTGCCGAAAGTCTTGCTGATTCAACTGGATTGTTTTGTTTACTTAAACAACAAAAAAAACAGAAGACGTTCATGCAATAATTCAAACAGAACACACAAGTCAAGAACAAGCAGAAAAGAAAAAAAACAAGCAGCAATATTTCATCCTTTCATCTGCTTTATTCAAGATCAAAATTCTAGATTGTAAAATTAAATCCAAACCACTAGAATTATTTATCTTGTTCTTGTGTAAAAATCTAGCGGATTAAAATCCCTAGAACTTAATCTCAAATCGCATTTAGCATTTGATCTTTTCATTGCAAAAATAGAAAAAGTTCATGTCGAATTTATTCTAGATTTGTAATAATTGATTTGAGATTAATCCCTTGTAAACGATACCGTTATTGTAACACCTTTCAAGTTTAATAAAAGTTTTATTTAACTTGAATTTTGTTTCACATTTTTATTCCGTATTTTATTCGATTAAACGGTATTGTTTGTATTCAACCCCCCTTCTACAAACAAATTGGGACCTAACAGATTTAATAGCAGAGCTAACAATCGAATGGTCATTTAAAAATCTAATCCACGGCTTAAATTTTTCTACATCACATTTATCCGGATTAAAAAAACCAACAAGATTATGCGAAACAATTTGAAAATTGAGAGCCATTTAAAAATAATAATAACACACACACTTTCAGAATTTTAAGAATAATATTAAGAAAATTCGAATTAATTTAATTAATTTAATAATTCAAATTAAATTAATTATAATCGAAAAATTTAGAGAGAAATGTATCTCGTTAAAATTCTTAACTCACAAACGCAGATTTGAAAAGCCAAAAGACACAAAACAGAAATTAAAATTAAAAATACCCAAAATCAACAAACCCAACCCGATTTTGAGGGGAACAAAATGAAGTGCAAAAGATTTTTAAAAAAAATTGATAGCACTCCTGTACGTATATACGTGTATGTATATAACACAGGAGTGAAGTTTTAGTATGCTAAGTAAAAACTCGAGCAAGGAAGATACAGAGAACAATGGTCGGTTGAGCTTGATCGAATAGAGAGAAGAGAGAGAGAGAGAGAGAGAGAGAGAGAGAGGAGAGAGAGAGAGAGAGAGAGAGAGAGAGAGGAGAGAGAGAGGAGAGAGAGAGAGAGAGCGAGAGAGAGAGAGAGAGAGAGAGAGAGAGAGAGAGGGAGAGAGAGGAGGGAGAGAGAGAGAGGGAGAGAGAGAGAGAGAGAGAGAGAGATGAGAGAGAGAGAGAGAGAGGAGAGAGAGAGAGAGAGAGAGAGAGAGGAGAGAGAGAGAGAGAGAGAGAGAGTGATAGACTGTTGGAATTTTTTTTTTTTTTTAACAAAAACTGAATGACTGACTTAACAAAACAAAAAAACTTATAAGTAGACAACTGGTATGACAATTCGGGATAGTCTTACCGATTGTCATACAAGGCAAATCTGAAAAAAAACAAAAAAAAACAAAACAAACAAATAAAACAAATAATAATATATAACTGGTATGACAATCTGATAGTCATACCGATTGTCATACCAGTACAAAATAAAACATAATATGTCTGATATTAATTTTATTACTGGCATGACAATCAATAGTCATACCGATTGTCTTGCCAGTTATAAAATTAATCTGATTTAAAAATAAACAAGTATTAGTACCGGAATGACTTTCAGCAAGACAATATCAATTGTCTTGCCGATTGTCATTCTAGTATAACATAAAATAAGTATTTAAATATACTGAATAATTAACATAAAAACTGTTAAAAACACAACAAAAAAACAGAATATATAAAATATTACAATTACAGAAAACTTAAATGAATATGGCACAAAATATTTACATAATTAAAATAATTAAAATATTTCAGAGATAATAATATTTTCAGTCCAAAAATAGATTTCTTTTGAATTTTAACAAATTAAATTCATAGAAAAATATTTTTAGAGAAAATAAAATATTCTGAGATATTAAAATTAACAAGTTGAGTAAATAAATAAGATAAGATAATAAAAATTACATAGAAATAAGCAGGAAATTTTGGAAAATGATAAAATAAATTTGCAAATAAATTTTTCATTTATGAAAAATTCATTTATAAATTCACTCAAGAACAGATTTCAGATATTCACAAGTTTAATCACTAAAGCTATTCAACATACCCAATTTACCAACTAATTTGGTAAATGTGGATTCATCAAGAGGTTTAGTGAAAATATCTGCTATTTGTTCTTCTGTTGGAACAAAAAATAGTTCAACAGTACCATTCATGACGTGCTCTCTAATAAAATGATACCTGATGTCGATGTGCTTTGTCCTCGAGTGCTGCACAGGGTTGTTGGTGATGGCTATTGCACTTGTATTGTCACATAAAATAGGAATTTTGTTCAATATAGAGCCATAGTCTCGTAGCTGGTTCCTAATCCACAAGATCTGAGCACAGCAGCTTCCAGCAGCAATATATTCAGCCTCGGCCGTTGAGTTGGAAACTGTTTGTTGTTTCTTGCTGTACCATGAGACTTGCCTGCTACCTAAGAATTGACAACTCCCTGAGGTGCTTTTCCTATCAACAACACTTCCTGCGTAATCTGAATCTGTATATCCAACAAGTTTAAAACTAGATTCTTTAGGGTACCAAATACCTAGATTTGGTGTTCCCTTAAGATATCTTAAGATTCGTTTAACAGCAACGAGATGAATATCTCTAGGATCCGCTTGGAACCTTGAATATAAGCATGTAGCATACATAATATCTGGTCTACTTGCAGTAAGATAGAGTAATGAGCCAATCATACCTCTGTAGCTTGTGACATCTACCTTAATGGAGTTTTCACATGGTCCAAGCTTGACAGCTGTAGTTGACGGAGTCCTTGCTGATGCAGAATCCTCTAGATTGTACTTTTTGAGGAGTTCCTTGAGATACTTGGATTGACAAATAAAAGTTCCATCTAACCTTTGATTTACTTGTAATCCAAGAAAGAACTTCAGCTCTCCCATCATGCTCATTTCAAATTTGCTGTGCATTAACTTAGCAAATCTCTTACAGAGATTATCATTAGTAGACCCAAATATTATATCATCCACATAGACTTGGACTAATATTGTAACATTCTTATGCTTTTTAGAAAAGAGAGTTTTTTCTATGACACCTCTAATAAAGCTATTTTCAATAAGAAATTCAGAGAGAGTGTCATACCATTTTCTCGGAGACTGTTTGAGTCCATAGATAGCCTTGAAAAGAAAGTAGACAAAATCCAAATGATCTGGATCTTCAAAACCAGGAGGTTGCTCTACATATACCTCTTCATCCAGCTTTCCATTCAGAAAGGCGCTCTTGACATCCATTTGATAAACTTTAAAGTTAGAGAATGCTGCAAATGCCAAAAATATCCATAAATGAAATGAAGTCAAGTGCCAGTTTGCTACCCGACGGATAAACTACAATGAAGTCGACGGATGATCAATAACTCGACGGATGATCAATAACTCGACGGATGATCAATAACTCGATGGATGATCATGAACCCGACGGATAAAGAATTCAAATATCTGTTGACAGTGACAACACAGTCACATGCGTCGAGTGGATGCAAATGGAATATGGTAGCCTATTCAACTGGGTTTTCGAGAACAAAGAAGCATTGCCATTTCCATTGTAATAGACTAGACAGTTTTTATTTTATTATCTTATCTTATTACTTTGTAATCTTGGTGATATATAAACCAGGTAGCAGCAACAAAAAAAAGAGTTGATCTAAGCAAGAAAGCAGAGAAACATTTGTAAGCAGGATTTTTAGCATTTCTCTGTAGTCTTAGAAGTTCAATTGTTGTAAGCAGCTGTGAGCATTTCTGCACACAGGGTTCTCTCGATATATAATATATATCTCTAGTGGAATCATTCAAATCCACCAGAAAGTTTTTAAAGACTCTTATTTTTAATTACTTGTGTCTTGATTCACTTAAGTTCTTATTCCGCATTGTGCTAATCAATACACTTATATTTATATTTGAGTTAGAACATTTTATTTCAAGAAAAAGTTTCAAGAATTCCATTCAACCCCCCTTCTGTAATTCTTGCCATATTGTTAAGGGACTAACATTATTATCCAATACTAAGACAAATAACAAGTTGAGATTGTTTATAACTAAGAATTAAAGTAACAATTATAACTAAGACAACAAGAATGGTTGAATTAATATATATGACAAACATGGGATCCTAACTTCATTAAATACTTCATTCAATAACCTATTTATTCTTAACCTTAGCATGTAATGGTGATGACACTAATCAGATAACACGAAACTAGTAAATGCCAACTTTCGTTGTACGAATACCCTACTACCAAGCATCCACAAAAGAGATAGAAGTTGAATAGACACCAATTATGCTTAGTCCTTATATATCTATAAGAATTGAAAATATAATGGTTTAATGCACAAGTTATCTATCGTGATTTCATAGGGCAAGTAAGATGGTTAAAATTACCTACGAATCATGCATAACAATAACACGTGAACCTATGCTAGCATGGCAAGTTCTAAACCTCTATATTCATTGTCGCTTCAATAGAGATTAACACGCTATCTTATATGTTAGCTACACACATAAGACGAATAAGCACAACCAATACTAGGTTATCATACAAACACCACACACTAAGGTATCGAAACAATTTAACTAAAGAAATTCATAAATAAATCCGCTAGAACCCCACGATAACGATTAGTTCATAATCGAACTCATCATCATCATGGGTTCCAATGAAAGCATGATAATAAACAATATAAGAGTACTAGGATTCAAAGACAAATCGAAAACAAGCATCCAAGTATCGCCTAAATCAAAGAAAACAAAAGTCTTCTTCTCCGTAGCCTTCTCGTGCTCTCTAGGTCTTCTTATTGCTCTCCCAGGCATCCTTGTTGTTGAAAACGTCTTTTTATTGGTATATATAGGCTCCAGGATGACCAAGACTCTCAAAATCTTTAATTTCGACTAAAATCAGGATTCCAGGGCAGAAAACCGGGCTCGGGCGCACTATTTTTGGGAGCGGGCGCGCTGTTTTCGTGCGCGGCCGCGCTGGAATAGTGTTTTCAGTTGTGCGGGCACGCTGGTTCTGGCGCGGCCGCGCTGACATTCGAGAAAATTCTGACAATTCTTCTTTTGGCCGTATCTTCAGTTCTGCTTGTCAGAATTAGGCGATTCAACTGCCCACGCGAAGCTAACCAGATTCTCTACAACTTGAGAATGGCCTAGACTTCCAATTCTAATCTGTTTTCAGCATATTTCATTGAAAAGCTTATTTCTTCATTTAACTGATGCCTGAAATGCAATAATGCAAAAACACATCAAAAATACCAACAACTTGAGTCCAAATCACCAACTTAAGCCTGAAATGAAGCGTTCCAAGTAGATATAAAATCCACTTATCACCTTCTACGAAGACTAAGCGGCTGATAGAAGCTAGAATTCAACAATCAAAAAATGATGGAATGCAATCTAAAGAAGCTAGAAAATCAACATACTCTGGCCAAATCTCTACTCAAGTAAAAATCTCTCAAGATGTTAGTAAGGACAGACTCCAAATCTCTCAAGATGTTCGATTTAAACGGTACCAATTGTTAGGTCTCAATATGTTTGTAGAAGGAGGGTTGAATACAAACAATAATGTTTAATCGAATAAAATGCGGAATAAAAAAGTGAAACAAAATTCAAGTTAAATAAAATTATTATTAAACTTGAAAGGTGTTACAACAACGGTATCGTTTACAAGGGATTAATCTCAAATTAATTATCACAAATCTAGAATAAATTCAACATGAACTTTTTCTATTTTTGCAATAAAAAAGATCAAATGCTATAAGCGATTTGAGATTAAGTTCTAGGGATTTTGATCCGCTAGATTGTTACACAAGAACAAGATAAATAATTCTAGTGGTTTGGATTTAACTTTACAATCTAGAATTTTGATCTTGAATAAAGCAGATGAAAAATGAAATGATTTGCTTTTGTTTCTACTGTATTCTTGACTTGTGTGTTCTGTATATTAATAGAATGAATGTCTTCTGCTTCTTTTATCAAAACAGCCGAATGGAAATGAACTACAATGACAATCCCTTGGCTCAGCAAGACAATCGGTAGAACTATCTTTAGAGCTAGCAAGACAATCAGAATGAACTAGCAAGACTTTCGGTAGGACAATCAGATTGTTTTTGCTGAAATAAATAGATTTAAATCCTATAATAATTCTGGTAAGACAATCCTTTTGAATTAGCATGACTTTCGGTATGACTATTGATTGTCATACCGATTGTCATACTAATACAATCAGTTGTCTTGTTGAATTAAAACAGATTATTAAACCAATTTAAATTCTGAAAATTCTTAATATTAATTCAGAATTAATTAATCAATTAATTCAATTAATCAAATAAATTAATCTTTCAAGATTTAATTTATTTTCTTAATTAAATTATATGACTTAATTAATTAATAGAGAATTAATACTAATCTTGAGCAGCATCCATTCTTCTGTATATATTCTGAAAATCACTGAAATATATGAATCAATTCCATCACTTCAATGTTGACACTCGATGTACTGTCTGGTTTATGAGTGACTAACTTCTGTGACGTTTCTTCATGCCTTGACCTTGATACTCTTGATTTTCTTCAGACTAAATCCTTGTAATTAATTGATACCCTGACGAGATCTCTGTCACTTGATTAAGTCCACAATCTTGATTTATATCACTGAGGCTTGATCAATTGCTTGAGCTTCTTCCAGTGAATTAAGTCATCAAGTCTGTAGATGAACAATGCTTCTTAATCCTTTGACATATGTTACTCTGTGAGATCTCTCTGATGATAGATCCACTATTTACTTATTACATTCTTATTTGAGTTGAGCTAAATCCTCGAATAAATAAATAGGCTGTGACATATGCCTTTCAATCTTCCCCTATTTGCTTGTTAGACAATAACAACAAATAACTAGAGGATAACTCAACTAACAAATAAGAAAAAGATATAAACAGTAATGCAAAGTAAATAGCAGAAAAGTTCTGGATTATATTTAACATTTTCCAGATTCCAAAAGAAATTTACAAGTGAATACAAGATAGATGTTCCTCTAGCCTGAACATATAACTACATTAGTCTATCTTGATTCATAAAGCTCTAATCATATTACATTGAGTTTTGAGCTAATTGACTTCAGTTGTCTTCTCTTCTGACTTCACCTTCTTCTAAATTTTGAAGCAACTCCTTGTCAAAGACACGATCCTTTTCTGAAGTGAAGCTTGCTGGTCTGACTGGTTGAACTCCAACTGACTTCAGTTTATTCTTGAACTGATTGTACCTTTTAATATTCTTTTCACAATAAGCCTGAATCAAATCAGCAGCTTGAGTCTTCAACATGGATGAGTATCCAGCAGTTCTTAAATGATGTTCCATCCAGACCAGATGCTTAGCTGAGTAGTCTTTAAGAGATTGTGCATCTAGCTGACAGATTTGAAGACAATCAGACTGAAAGAATCTCACCTGATGAGGATTGTTGACCACTTGAGGACTAGCCCTGCTGGCAAACTCTTTAAGCCTTTCTCGAAGAACTTCATTCAATTTTGAGCTTCTTTTTACTTTGTTGAGAAGAACCCATATCTCTGATAAAGAACGATTCTCAAACAGATGAAGTGACACCTTGAAAGATCCTTCGCTTTGACAATATACAAATATGCTCATTTCATTTAGAGATCTGTCAAAAGCAGCTGTGATCCTTGAGACTTCAGTCTTTATAGCATTCATGTACATGTCATTGTTAGGATTTGAGATTTGCAGCTTGTCAAGAAGATGTAGGAACTGCCTATCATTGTTAGTGCTCAGCTGAGGCATATCAAGTACTTTCCTAGCCTTTTCCCATTTTTCACCAATCTTCAGCCTTACATCTCTTCTCCTTTCTTTGGCTTTAATGTCATGAAGACGTTGTTTTTCAAGAGTTTCTGTTCGTTCAATGCTTTTCCTCATGTCAATGATCTGGGATACCTTTTTGAGTTCAGCTTCTTTTCTTTTCAAGTCTGACTGCTGTTGCTGAAACTCTTTCTCAAAGATAGGATCCACTGTAGCTTCCTCTTTCCATTCTCCAAAATCACTTTCCTCTTCAGCTTCAAATAAACCATCTTTATCTTCCAAGACTGGTTCAGTGGGAATGTCAAAAATATCAAAGTCATCATGTTCTCTACTGTAGTAGACATCATCAGCCTTTCCTTTGTCTCCAGCAGAGGTATCTTTTTCTTTTCCCTTTCCACTACTCCCTTTCTTCTCCCCCTTAGTTGAGGGATCCTCTACTGACTTTCCTTTAGAACCTCCATGTCCTCCATCACCTCCAGAGCCTGAGCCTCCACCAGACGGCCCTTCAAAGTAAGTTCTTTGTTCTTCATTAGGGCAGTGAGAATTCTTGATCATGAAATACAAGTGTTTCATCCCTTCATTGAGATGTTCCATGCCCGTTTCTATCTTTAGAAATCTGGAGGAGTCCAGTGAATGATTCATTTCAACCAGGTCTTCAAGAGAAGTCATTCTTGTATGTAGAGAGCAGAAGTTAGAAATGTCATCAGCTGATAAAGTTGGAGTTTCCTGAATGGAATTGAGCTTTGGTGTGACAGTGGTCTTGAGATCTCAGATATCATTCCTGATGAGTGCCAGCTGATTGTTGACAGAGGTGGAAGAAGAAGACCGTTCAACCACTTGTGCTTTGAATGATTTAGCTTCAGCTTGGCTTTTAGCAAGTTCTTCTTTTAAAGTAGCAATTTGAGCTAACAAGTTTTTAGTGTCTGTGTCTGTGTGTGCTCTCACCTGAATTTCACTCGTGTTCGGTTCACTCACCTCACGTGCTTGTGTTTCTCTCAATATAATTGCTCGTGAGGAGTCTTCCTGTTGCTGTTCTTCTGTACCTGCAATTAAAATCACCCTAGCCTCTTCAAGAGAGGTCAGTGGTGGTGCAATGGGAATTCGCGAGTCCCGATCCTCAGTGAAACCTATCATTTCATGTGAAATAGATGTCTGAATTGCTTCAGGGATAGATTGACCGAGTTGCCCTCCACTTTCTCCAGATAAATCTGCGAGTGGAGAATCCCGTGAGGGAGCCAGAGGTGTTGGATCTGGGAGGGGAGAAAATGACTCTATTAAAGGTGGCTGAGAGTCAGATTTTCCCTCAGAAGCATGTAACTGCTCTTCTGCCGTAACTATGGCAGGCACTGTAACCGACTCTATGTGCACTCCTCGCTCTGTGTCCTGAGTAACATCTGTGTATATGTATGGTTCCATTGTGAGTAATGGAATTATGCTTGACTCAGTACAGGATGTCATGGCCCTATGGCGAATTTCAATAGATTCATCCTGTTGAGAGGATGTTTCTAGTAACTGTTCAGTGGCCTTTTCAAAGTCCATGTCCTGTTAGGAGGACAAGGATGGGCTTTCAGATGCCTCAGTAAATGTTCTTCTTTTCTTCGGAGGAGGCAGAGCTGAGGGTTCATTCACATCCACCAATACACTACTTCCTATTAACCTTCTGGGTAACATTTTAGATAGTGGGGGAGAGGTTGAGATAGGTTGTGACTCTGTGTTTGGCTCTATGACCTGGGATTGAAGCTGTGGTTCCACAACTTCATGGTTAGTCCTATCAACCACTGGGGGTCTTTCAACAGAAGTAGGTGTTAGATATATTTGATAATGTCATGGCTAATATAATTTATATTTAGATTTCAGATCTTACTTAACAGGATGAATCAGTACTTAACTGTTGATCAGTACTTATACTGGAAGTCAGGACTTAAGGATATCAGTACTTATATTATCAGGGGATAATCATCAGAAGTTAGATATCAGAACTTAAGTGCTGAAGGACGATCAGATAAGGAAAGTAGCTGATTAAAGGAAAGAAGATCGAGATAAACATAAGAAGAGATATGCATGACGAAGGAGTTCCGTGAAGAATGGAATACTTGGAAGAAAAGATATATGATTGATATATTTTAGGAAGCAGAATTATATTCCATATCAATTAGTGATTATCTTGTAACTGTGTAGTATATAAACACAGACATAGGGTTTACACTATAAGTGTTATCATATTCGAGAAGATTATTTATTATAACCCTAGCAGCTCTCGTGATATTTGTTCATCACTGAGAGGTAACAGTTCCATACTGTAACAGAGTTTATTGTTTCAATAAAGTTTGTTTTTCTGTTACTTAATATATTAAAGTTCGATTTGATTGTATTATACACTGTATTAACCCCCTCTACAGTGTGTGTGACCTAACAAGTGGTATCAGAGCCAATCTATTAACATACATACAGTTAAAGATCCAAACACAATCATGTTTGACACAGAAACTCCAACTAAGCCTACCAAAACTGAAGAACCTCCAAAGACACAAATTCAAATTCGGTATGAGACTATCAGAGTTCCCATACTGAGACCATCTGAATATCCCATATGGAAGGTAAGGATGACCATGTTCCTGGAAGCAACAGATCCAGAATACCTTGATAAAATCAAGGAAGGGCCTCACAAACCAACCAAGCTCGCTGTTGCAGTTGCAGGTGAAGCAGCAAAGACCGTACCAAATGAGAAGAGTGATTATGCTGCTGAAGATATAGCATCAATTGCTAAGGATGCTAAGGTACGACACTTACTGCATAGTGCCATTGATAATGTAATGTCAAACAGGGTAATCAACTGCAAGACTGCTAAGGAGATATGGGATGCTCTGGAAACAAGGTGTCAGGGAACGGACACAATTAAGAAGAACAGGAAGACAATACTCACTCAAGAGTATGAACATTTTGATTCAAAGACTAATGAGTCATTGAATGATTTATATGATAGATTTGTCAAACTTTTGAATGATTTATCATTGGTTGATAAAGAGTATGATCTTGAAGATTCAAACCTTAAATTCCTGTTAGCTCTTCCTGAATGCTGGGATTTGAAAGCAACGACAATAAGAGACAACTACAATCTTGATGAAACAACTCTTGATGAAATCTATGGAATGCTCAAGACTCATGAACTTGAGATGGAACAAAGAAGCAAGAGGAAAGGAGGAAAGTCAAGGACAGTTGCTCTTAAGGCTGAAGAAGAATCCCCCAAAGCAGCTTCCTCAAGGAAAGACAAGGGTAAAGCTCTTTTCATAAAGTCTGAAACTGAGTCATCAAGTTCCGAAAGTAATGATGACTCAGATTCTGAAAGCTTGCCTGAGACTGATGCTGATGAGGAGATGATGAAGCTGTGTGCTCTTATGGTGAAAGGAATCACAAAGATTGCATACAGGAAGTTCAGGAAGGGAAAGAAGTTTTCCAGGAAAGGCATAAGTTCTGATAAGAAGAATTTCAGAAGATCTGAAGGCAGAGGAGGAAAGTCTGACAGAGGAGATTATACCAATGTTAAATGCTATAACTGTGGTGAGAAAGGCCACATATCTCCTAATTGCAAGAAGGCAAAGGGTGACAAAGGCAAGGCTCTTGTCACAAAGCAGAAAAGCTGGACAGACACCTCAGACTCTGAAAGTGAGGAGAACTATGCATTGATGGCAAATGCTGATAAAGAAAGTGCTGAGAGCAGTTCTGAAGCTGCTGAAACAAGGGCAACAGGAAAAATATTCTAGTTCTGGACAGTGGATGTTCAGGACATATGACTGGAAATAAGGCCCTGCTATCAGACTTTGTGGAGAAAGCTGGCCCAAGTATTTCTTATGGAGATGGCAACATTGGAAAAACATTGGGATATGGCAATATCAATCTTGGAAATGTCATAATTAAAGAAGTAGCTCTGGTCTCAGGACTTAAACACAATCTACTGAGTATAAGTCAAATCTGTGACAGAGGTTATCATGTTAATTTCTTTGAAGAACACTGTGAAATTGTGAGTAAATCTAAAGGCAAAGTTGTTCTGAAAGGATACAGGCGTGGTAACATTTATGAAGCTAAGCTTTCAACAAGTACTGATGGTTCTGCAATCTGTCTGATGAGTAGAGCATCAATTGAAGAAAGCTGGAATTGGCACAAGAAACTCTCTCATTTAAATTTCAACAATATAAATGAACTGGTCAAGAAAAATCTTGTGAGAGGACTGCCAAAGTCAGTATTTTCTCTTGATGGCCTTTGTGATTCATGTCAGAAGGCCAAACAAAGAAAATCTTCATTCAAGAGCAAGACTGAATCATCAATTCTTGAGCCTTATCATCTACTACATGTTGATCTATTTGCTCCAGTAAATGTCATGTCTATTGCAAAGAAGAAGTATGCGTTGGTCATAGTGGATGAGTTCACCAGATACACATGGGTGTATTTCTTGCACACAAAAAGTGAAACTACATCTATCTTGATTGATCATGTCAAACATTTGGATAAAATGGTCAAAGATTCTGTGAAAATCTTAAGGTGTGATAATGGCACTGAGTTCAAGAATTTGATAATGGAAGAGTTCTGCAAAAACCATGGAATAAAGCAGGAATTTTCTGCTCCTGGAACTCCACAGTAAAATGGAGTTGTTGAAAGGAAGAATAGAACTCTCATTGAAGCTGCACGTACAATGCTTGAAGAAGCAAAGCTTCCAACCTATTTCTGGGCAGAAGCTGTGCAGACTGCTTGTTTTACTCAAAATGCAACACTCATAAACAAGCATGGAAAAACACCATATGAGATGGTGAAGAAAAAGAAGCCAAGTCTGAAATACTTTCATGTATTTGGATGCAAGTGTTTTATTCTCAAGACTCATCCTGAACAGCTATCAAAGTTTGATTTAAAAGTTGATGAAGGAATCTTTGTTGGATATCCACTTTCCACAAAAGCCTTCAGAGTCTATAATTTGAGAACAAAAGTGGTCATGGAATCTATCAATGTCTCTTTTGATGACAAGAAGATTACTGGTCTTGAAGATTTCATTGACCATGATCAGCTGAGATTTGAAAATGAAGACTCAAATTCTGATACTGAAAATCCTGACAGTCTAAGTCCTGATACTGTAAATTCTGATGGATTAAACTCTGATGTTATTGAAACTGTGGTGACTACGTCAAAGGAAGATGTACCTATGCAGGAGGAGCATATTCAAGATCCTACCACATCTCAAGAAACATCAGAAAATACATCTGGCTCTTCAAATTCTGATTCGTCAAGTTCTGATAAGCCAAGTTCTGATAGTGCTGAAAATCTAAATACTGAAGAATCCAACTCAGAGAGCATAGTTTCAGGGGGAGCATCAGAAAATGAAAATGAAGACAGCATGGATCATGAGGGAGCATCCAGTTCTAGAGAAAACCTTCCCTCTGCAAGGAAGTGGATAAAATCACATACACCTGATTTGATAATTGGAAATCCTGATGCAGGTATCAGAACTAGAACAGGTACTTCAAATGAATGTCTCTACAATTCTTTTCTCTCTCAGACTGAGCCAAAGAAAGTGGAAGAAGCTCTTCAAGATGCTGATTGGGTGCAAGCAATGCAGGAAGAGTTAAATGAATTTGAAAGAAACAAAGTCTGGACCCTAGTGCCAAGACCAAAGAATAGATCTGTTGTTGGTACAAAGTGGGTATTCAGAAACAAAACTAACAATATTGGCATAATTACAAGGAATAAGGCAAGGCTGGTTGCAAAAGGATATTCTCAACATGAGGGAATTGATTATGATGAAACATTTGCACCAGTTGCTAGGTTAGAAGCCATAAGGATATTTTTGGATTATGTTGCTCACAAAAAGTTTACTATCTTTCAAATGGATGTGAAAAGTGCTTTTCTCAATGGAGAATTAATGGAGGAGGTATATGTTGAACAACCTCCAGGCTTTGTAGATTCCAAACATCCAGATTATGTCTACAGGCTTGATAAAGCACTTTATGGACTTAAGCAAGCTCCTAGAGCATGGTATGAGACTTTAGCTCAGGTTCTTCTGGAAAGTGGATTCAACAGAGGAACAATAGACAAAACAATGTTCTACCTTAACCATGGAAAGGACTTACTTCTAGTCCAGATTTATGTTGATGATATCATTTTTTGGTCTACAAATGACAAACTTTGCAAGAAGTTTGCCAAACTAATGCAGTCAAGATATCAGATGAGTATGATGGGGGAACTTAGCTATTTTCTGGGCCTTCAAGTCAAGCAGAATGAAGAAGGCACTTTTATTTGTCAAACCAAGTACACCAGAAACTTGCTGAAGAAATTTGGAATGCAAGATTGTTCAAGTGCATCCACTCCCATGGCCACTACAACAAAACTGGATAAGGATACTGGTAAATCAGTAGATATTACTGACTACAGAGGTATGATTGGCTTTCTACTCTATCTAACTGCTAGTAGGCCTGATATCATGTATGTTACCTGTCTTTGTGCAAGATTTCAAGCAGATCCAAGAGAACCTCACTTAACAGCTGTGAAAAGAATCTTTAAGTATCTTAAAGGAACAGCTGATCTGGGATTGTGGTATCCTAGAGAATCAGATTTTTAAACTAATAGGTTACTCAGATGCAGATTTTGCAGGTTGCAAAATTGACAGGAAAAGCACAAGTGGAAGCTGCCAATTCCTTGGAGGCAGATTGGTTTCTTGGTTCAGCAAGAAACAAAAGTCAATTTCCACATCAACTGCTGAAGCAGAGTATATTGCTGCAGGAAGCTGTTGTGCACAGATTCTTTGGATGAAGAATCAGTTACTGGATTATAGGTTAACATATTTCAAAATCCCTATTTACTGTGATAATCAAAGTGCTATTGCTATGACAGGTAATCCAGTTCAACACTCTATGACAAAGCACATCAGCATCAGGTACCACTTCATAAGGGAACATGTGGATGAAGGTACAGTGGAATTGCACTTTGTTCCAACAGATCAACAACTAGCAGATATCTTCACAAAACCACTGTGTGAAGCCACTTTTACAAGATTGGTAAATGAACTTGGAATGATTTCAGGTTCTTTCTCTAAATCTGTTTAGTCTTGTTCTGTATTATCAAACTTTATGATCAGTATTTACAGAATTTAATCTCTTTGTGTATTCTGTGATTAATTGACAAATGTTTTTAAGTACTGACTGCTGTCTGATATATGTTTCTAAACTCTGATAAGTGATATATCTGTCTAAGTAACCATTCAATCCTATGAGGATAACTGTGCTAGATACTGACTTACTAGTCTTCAATAAACAAATGATCCCATGTAAGAAGTAATTATTTCTGTGGAAATCTTATGACACTAGCAAATTCTGATAATTGAGCTTAGTTGAGTTTACTTTGTTTATCTTATTACTAAGTCACAAATTAGAATAATGCTACTCATCTGTTAAGTTCTGATACTAGTAAAACTGCTGAATGTACTAAGTGCTGATAAACCTCACTTATAAAAGAAAAATAAAAAGGTTCAAAGAATAAAATCAGGTACTCCTTTGAGATCTAGAGTAAAAATGTGGAAGGGAAGACCCAAGTGCATTGCTGGTATTAAGTAAATATGCATTAGAAAAGCAAAATATTTTCTTGGTGACTTTTCACACTCTATGATTACTGGAGAAATACTCTGATAATAGCATAAATTCTGATAAGCAGTCGTGACTCACTTACACTGAGAAGCCACTGTAAAATAGAATTTAAAAAGATGCATAAATTAGCACACAACAGTTGAGGTGGACTCAAGCATGAACTCATTCATCGGTAGGTTTCAGGATAATGACAGCTCTTTAGCAAAATTTTAGTTATGCCTTATTTCTAAGATATACTGAAGTGAATCAGACTTTACTCTTTGTCTGCTATTTAGTTTGATGCACACACTAATCACTCCATTTGAATGATGAAAATTATTGTGGTGGTCTATGTTGTTTTAGATAAACAGTCATTGTGTCATTTTGCACTAACTCTGAAGCCAAGTTCTGGTTGCATATTCTGATGATTAAGTTCTGAAGAGTATAACTCAACACTTGTATGAGGATTTACTTAGATAGGCATTCCTTTTTCGAGTTAAGAAATTATGTTATGATGACTGTTAAGTTCTGAAATAAGTCTAAGTTCTGATATTACAGTCTAAATTCTTTACTTGACTTATCTGTGGATAAAATTTAATAACAGTCTCGGTACAAACTAGAACATGTGAAGGGGAAGATTAATAGTCACTATGGTTAGGATTCATGGTACTCGTACTTAAACAGTCAACTTTTACTTGTGTCTTGCGCGCATTTAACCATGTTTTCTCTTTCCAATGAATGTTATTCTTTTTCCAAGTCTGGGGAAACGAGGTAGATTTAATTTTACCTGTCAGCATTAAATACTTTTACGTCTCCTGGCATTCTCTTGCCTATATAAGCAGCCACTTCACATCAGCCTTCCCATCACACTCTTTCTCACAAACTAACCTTCATACTTTTTCTTTCAAAAACACAATGGTCAGATACAACATGTTTTTGAACTACCAAAACTTCAATATGGAGCTAAGTTGTGCCGACTGGCAGCAGGAATGGCACGTCACGGCCATTCCTGAGGAGATATGGGACTCTGTCCCACAGGAGGTACTGACTCAACTCCTGTTCTTCTATATGGACTACCATCGCCATCTAGAGCGATTGGAGGAGGAGAGGCTGGAAGCTCTCCGCCAGCAAGAGAGAATCATCTGACTCGCCATTCTGTTTGTCGAGAGTAGGAAAAAGAAGAAATGATTTAATCTTGTCTTCTTCCTTTTTTTCTTCATCATCAGCTTTGTCAGGCTTCTTATCTAGGACTAAAGCTGTTGATGTTAGGTTTAGTAGCTTAGGGAAATCTTGTATAAGTACTGATGCAATTTCCATTTCATGAATGTATTCTCTTGATATATTAATGAAATCTGTCTTTATTTCAAGATTTATCTCTAAGTTATTTTGTAATGCATTGATAAACCTTGATTGATATTCTGATGACCATATAAATTCTGTTTTAATTTAAGTTCTGACTTTCCTTTATCAGTACTTACTCATATGATTTATCTTGGTCATTTTCACTTGATTTCTTTTCAGAATATTAATGATGCAGTAAAAAATAATTAAATCAGAAGGAACGGTTTCAATTTTGAATTAAAACGGTTTCACCTTGATTAATGGAATATCTGGGTAAATGGAACGGTTTTTCCTTGAAAACAGGCAAGTGGGCAAGTAATGATTATTGTTTTCTCGCGCCCAGTAACTATCCGTTATTACTGCATGTCTGATAGGTGTCCAACGATAACATTTTTTTCAGAGTATAAGTACGACAGAGAAAGGATTTCTTTAATCTTTTATTTCCTTCATACTTTTTCTCTCTACTTGCTTTTACTCTCTCTTTCTCTCACGTTGGTTTTTCATACAGACATTTTATCAAACACCTAACAGGCACTTTTAAATCTCAATTTTTCACATGGCACCTAAGGATTTAATCATTGATGGAGCTAAGTTTGTTCCAAACAACTATGCTGCAATTCTAGATCATGCTGAAGTTCCATCTGAATTGCATTTTGTGCAAGATCTTCTTGCACACAGTTGAGATTGGGTATGCACTGACCCAGCCTTCAGTCTTTTCGAGCCAACAAGTTCTGACGTTTTGGCGGACTGGGCACTTTGATGATGGGTGGTAAACATGGCACTCCCGTAGTATTGTTTTCGAAGTGGGTGATTCGTCTTATGCAGTTCACTCCTGGTATTAATACGCAAAGCTCTACATCTCCCAGAAGATTGTACCTTTTCAATTCCAGAAGAATCAGCTCTTCAGGAGTTAATGGCAAATTTGGTGGTATGAAAGGAGTTTGGAAAAACTTGGGCAGTTGAAACGGGCTCATATCAGAAGAGAATGGAGCTTCTTCTTCGACTGCATCACCAAAGCTTTTGGGAACAAATGTTCGAATTTTGATGTTATCCCAATTCTGAGTCAGCACATCGGGTATGCTATTATCAATCAAACTCATTTGATTTTGCAACTGGTATAATTGGTGCTATTGGGGATAGGATGCAAGAGGATAGGAATGTTGTCTATTTTGCTAGATTCTGTCAACTATTATACTTTTTGTACTGATGAACCTCAATTAGTCAGTTCCTCAACCCCACCTTTTAAAGTTGCAAAACGATACTTTAATGACCTGGTAAATGCTGACACTAAGAAATCAGTGGTTAGACCATTACAGATTCCTCAGTCTGTAAAACAGATCCTAGTAAATGCTGATCCTGGTACTTATAGATCTATTTACACTGATGTCCAACCAACAATAAACACCCAAAAACCATCATCCTCAACACCTCCCACTCATTTCACTCAACATACCCTCAGGACATATCTCAAATCCTATCTCTCCACTTCACAGACTGATCAACCCTCAGCCTCAGCACCTATGGTGAAGCCTTCATCCTCCAAGCCAAAGAGGACAAAGATTGTTCCTCAAACACCTCAAAAGAGAAGGAGGATTGCCTTGAGAGATGAATCTGATACTGAGGACCAGGTTCCTTCTTCAGAACCTGTTGTAGGTGAAGCTGAGAAAAAGATTTCTCAGAAGGATTCTGGAATTGGGGGATCTAGGCTTCTCAAAAGGCTTAGAAGAATGACAGTCCCTGAAACTCCCAACGAATCCAAATCAACAAAGAGATACCATAAACAGAGGGTAAAAAGGCCAGTTACAGATGATGAAGAGGAAGCAGCTAAGGAAGGGGATCAGGAATCTCTGATCTCACAAGACAAGGAATTTGCTCCAGTCACTTCTTCTCCATCAACTCCATCTAAGGAAGCTGCTACTGAAAAGGCCAACACACCATCTGTGTCTCCTGTTCAAAGTTTGTCTCTCCTGTTGATCCAGGCCTAAGTGCTGAAATTGAAATTCAGAACCTAGTTGTGCCTGAAATACTTTTCTTAGCAGCTCCCACCAGCAACTAATCCTTCTACAACACCTGTTCCTAATGCTGTTTCAAACTCCAGAGTTATCAACACCATCTTCTCTGAATCATGTTGATGATGATCAGACTTTAGGTAGAGCATCAGGATTTGGCTGTTGATCAGAACTTAGAACAAGATCAGCAATTAGAGGAGGTTGAAGCCTCTATTGCTACTCCACACTATTGTCTTATTAGAAGATACTGATTCTTTAAGTTCTGATGCTGCAAATGATGGAGATACTGGTGATGCTGCTCCAACTACAGATGCTGATACAGCAGGTCCTTCAGGAAATGCCCTCAACAGACTATTCTAAAGTCTGAACTGGTTAAGAAGTTTGTTACCGGAGAAGCACCAGTACCTTGGAGTGAAACTCCTGCAGGTCAGGAGTGGACTAAGGAATGGAACTCAGTTTCATGTGTTCCAACTGAAAAGCATCTTGCTGAGCACTTGACTAAAGCTGATGAAATGTTTAAATTCTGATGATTTTAAACCCAACTTAGAGTCACTGCATTGAGTACTAAACATCTACAAGGTCTTCATTCAACTACTCATGCAGAGCTACACAAGATTCAGGAGAACTTTATCAAACAGGAACAAGTTTGGAAAATTGATAAGAAAAGTTCTTCCAACCGACCATTGACAGGATTGCTTATATTGAGAAGACTCAAGATCATCAACAAGCTCAGATTGATGAAATTCTGAAAAATCAAGCTTCTCAGCAATCACAACTAACTGAAATCCAATCCTCAGTGGAATTGCTTATCTCTCTCAACTACCTGCTGATGCCCAAAAAGGGGGGATTGTAATTAAGTCCAAAATGCAAGACTGACAAGACACTGACAGGAAAGGATAATGAAAAAGATGATCAAGGAAACTCTGGAATGGGTAGAGGTCATAGTCAAGGTAGAGGATTCACATCAAGACAAGTAGGTCCATAGGACAAGTTCTGATACTGGGAAGAGAATAAGTTCTGCTACTGGTAAAAGGATAAGTTCTGATGAACTTTTAGATCTTGATGAGGAAATGTCAAGACAGTTATTTCTTCAGGAAAATCCAGGAATGGACTTGGAGAGTTTAATGAAAGAAGAAGCCAGGCTTAAATCAGAGAAAGTCACATCTAAATCTGAAGCTTCTGGTAAAAAGCCACTTCCAAAACTCAAAGGCATTGTGATCAAAGAAAGGACACTTACTGAAGCAACATTGGCTAGATCACAACCGCAGATAGATCCAAGATCCAAGGGTAAAGAAAAAGTTGGTGAACCTATCAAGGTTTATGTGCCTCCTGAGGATGAAGAAATTACTGATGAAAAGGATGATCTTGCTCTGACTTCAAGAAAAGTTCTTAAAACAACCTCTGACATGGCTCAAGTTGTTCAGAGTCAAGAAATTGTAAGTTCTGATATTCAGAAGAAGCAAGTAACCTCTGACATAGCTCAAGTTAACTTGATATCAGAAGATAGACCAAAACACTCCTACCAGGATTCACTAAAGCAAAACAGACTCAACCTTTGAAGACTACTGCAAGTGGTTTTGAAGTAAGAGTAGTTACTGGAAAGGAAGCTAGAGATAAGACTGGATTGGGAAGTGCTGATGAAAGAAGAATACATAACACTACCAATGATCCAACTTCCTTGAGTGAACCAGGTATTGGAGCAACTCCTGAGAGATTGAATCAACTGGAATCTGTACAGATGGTTTACCATACCTACTTGAAAGAATACATCATGTTGTATTTCATGACAGATGGTAGGGTTTATCATATAAGACAAAATGCCATTCCATTGAAGTATTTTGAAGAATTGGAGCATGTACTTTTCTTACTTCAAGTGGATGACAGAATAACAGGAACTGCTGCAAACTACTTAAAAGAACAGATTCAGAGACAGAAAAGGCTTTATTCTGTTAAGTCTGACAGCACATATGTTCCAAAGTACAGAGATCACAATGGTGATATTGTTGATATGAAGCCTAATACTGCACAGATCAGAACATATCTTGGTATTAAGGGACTTGAATTCAATCTGGAGTCTGACAAAGCCTATGTCATAAGACTAGATCAGGAGTTGAGAAAAGCAAAGATCAATGATCTCAGAGCTGCAATCTTTCAAACTGGTGAAGATACTGCAGAGCTTAAAGATGCCAAAAGGAGAATGATTGATGAACTCAGATATGCTGAGAAATGTTTGTTGAAGAACTATCTCAGAACAACTCCTGACATCAGAGAGATCAGATGATGAAGCCAAGTTGAAGATCTACAACTGCTTAAATTCTGATATTTGTACAGACTGAAGTTGTTATCAGAAGTTGAATATTGGTAAAGCTTTAAGGACTGTAAGTTGTAGTTATCTAGTCTAATTCTCATGCATTTGTACTTAATGTTTTTGACATCATCAAATATCTGTTAAACTTGTATATTATGCTAATTTACAAGTTGGGGGAGATTGTTAGATATATTTGATAATGTCATGGCTAATATAATTTATGTTTAGATTTCAGATCTTACTTAACAGGAAATCAGTACTTAACTGTTGATCAGTACTTATACTGGAAGTCAGGACTTAAGGATATCAGTACTTATATTATCAGGAGATAATCATCAGAAGTTAGATATCAGAACTTAAGTGCTGAAGGACGATCAGATAAGGAAAGTAGCTGATTAAAGGAAAGAAGATCGAGATAAACATAAGAAGAGATATGCATGAAGAAGGAGTTCCGTGAAGAATGGAATACTTGGAAGAAAAGATATCTGATTGATATATTTTAGGAAGCAGAATTATATTCCATATCAATTAGATTATTGTAACTGTGTAGTATATAAACACAGACATAGGGTTTACACTATAAGTGTTATCATATTCGAGAAGATTATTTATTGTAACCCTAGCAGCTCTCGTGATATTTGTTCATCACTGAGAGGTAACAGTTCCATACTGTAACAGAGTTTATTGTTTCAATAAAGTTTGTTTTCTGTTACTTAATATATTAAAGTTCGATTTGATTGTATTTACACTGTATTCACCCCCTCTACAGTGTGTGTGACCTAACAGTAGGAATGGAGTGAGAGTGAGGAATTACTACCTGTAATGGAAGAGCATCTGATGTTAGAGGAGCCTGGGTGGCTTGAACCACTGGAGGTTGAGCTTGCTGTTCATAACCGGGAAGATTGAAAATAGGTAAGGGAAATAAGTGGCCATGAAAGCAGATACAAGTTGGAACTTGCATGAATTGAAGGTTGTGTTTGGCGGGTGTAAATCTTTTTGCTTACAGGAGGGGGTTCGGTTACTGCGGAGTTAGCAAAAAGGGCTTTGTGCTCAGGTGTGAGAAGATGATCTGCTATAGCATGAGAAAACGAGCATAGTAACACGAGACCCTACGATTTGTAGAATGATCACGTAAAGCAGTAGTGAGACGTCTCAAGAGAATGGGTAAAAGTAGTTTGCCAAAATTGATCCTTTGATTGAAAACAACCGCAAGACCAATATACTGCAGAGTGGAAGTGATGTTGTGAAAGTTGGATTTAGTGCAGTTGGCAAACACTTTAGAAAGTGTATCGAAGAAAATGTCCCATTCAACACCAAATTGGATTTTGAAAGTTTGGTTAAATTGATCACCCCCTGATAGTGAATAGCGTGGAAAAAGTTTGAAATATCATTTTCAGAGGGCAAATTACAGAAATTGTCCATAGGAAAATTTAAAGCTCGATTGACGACTGTTTCATCAACCACATACTGTGTGTTTGCCACGGTGAATGAAAAAGATTTAAAATCATCGGCCACAGAGGTTGTGCAAATCAGTCTTAGCAGATCAACATTTAAATCACATTTGATTTTGAAAGGCATATGTCATAGCCTATTTGTTTATTCGAGGATTTAACTCAACTCAAATAAGAATGTAATAAGTAATAGTGGATCTATCGTCAGAGAGATCTCACAGAGTAACATCTGTCAAGGGTAAGAAAACATTATTCATCTACAGACTTGAAGACTTAATTCACTGGAAGAAGCTCAAGAAATTGATCAAGCCTCAGTGATATAAATCAAGATTGTGGATTTAATCAAGTGACAGAGATCTCGTCAGGGTATCAATTAATTACAAGGATTTAGTCTGAAGAAAATCAAGAGTATCAAGGTCAAGGCTTGAAGAAACGTCACGGAAGTTAGTCACTCATGAACCAGACGTACATCGAGTGTCAACATTGAAGTGGTGGAATTGATTCATAATTGACAGTAATTTTCAGAAGATTTTCAGAAGATGGTTGCTGCTCAAGACTAGTATTAATTCTCTATTAATTAATTAGTAATTTAATTAAGAAAATAATTATATCTGCAAAGATTAATTTATTGATTAATGAATTAATTGATTAATTAATTCGAATTAATATTAAGGAATTTTCAGAATTGTTATTAGAAAATCTATAATTCAGTAAGACAATTGTGATTTGAACTACTATGACAATCGGTATGACAATTGATAGTCATACCGAAAAGTCTTGCTAGTCATTCTGATTGTCTGCTAGCTATTGGGATTGTCTTGCTAGTTCAAAAGAATAGTCTCACCGAAAGTCCTACCAGTTCAAATGGATTTGTCATGCCAGTTCATTGATTGTCTTGCCGAAAGTCTTGCTGATTCAACTGGATTGTTTGTTTACTTAAACGACAAAAAAACAGAAGACGTT